>NC_134485.1:338022446-338322446 GCF_040206685.1 Ascaphus truei
TACTGACCTGCGTGCGCGCCTCTCACCTATTTGCTTGCTCCCATTCATTTTATTTGAATAAAGCCTATTGTATTTATTTTGGTTACAAATACCTTATTTACATCAGTTATGCACATATATGACGATTGCAGTACAGTACATGCATCGTAAAGTGGAAAAAAAGTAGTGCTTCACTTTAAGTACATTTTCACTTTACATACATGCTCCGGTCCCATTGCGTATGTTAAAGCGGGGTATGCCTGTATAGCTTTTGGTCCTATCATACACTGCTACACTGTGTCACTTGAGACACTCCGAGAGACTATGTGGGGATGAGCATGCATCGATATTATGTGATTTGACCTTTTGGCCATAGCCACCCTTATCTCGGCTTTTTGTCTGTATTATTTTGTTCACCTTGTCAGGTACATTAGAGTGTATTTTCTGTCAGATTTGACATGGTTTTTTCCTATTTGAAATAAACTGTTGGAGGATATATGTCAAGTTCATTACGTACAGGGGATCAATGCCTTGTTTTAATCATTCTTTGCTTTCTTTTATTTTTTGTTCTGTGACAGTTATTTAATAAAGATTTTGGGAATTTGTACTTTGAATTTGTATACTAGAGTGCTTTTGTTTGGGGCTTTTTCTTCTCCCATTATATATATAAATATATATATACTTGTCTATGAACTGCACTTATAAACTTTTAAAACTACCACTATGCATTATTACAACAATCACTATAACCTACACTTACACTTTTTCTTGTGTTTTCCTTATTAAAAATACGTAACCGTCGCTGGTATTTCTCTCCCTTCCCCTCATCTCCTCTCTCTCCCCATCTGCCCCTATGCCCCCTCTCTCTCCTGCATCCCTTCTCCCATTCCTTTTCCCTCTCTCTCTATTTCTCCCCCATCCCACCTCTATCTTCCACCCTCTCCCCCTTCCATTCTCTCTCTTCCCCATCCCTCTCCCCATCTCTTCTCTCTCTCTCTCCCCCCCCATTCCATCTCTCTCCCCCATTTCTTCTCTCTCCCCTATTCCTTCTCTCTCTCCCACTCTTGTTTCTCCCCGACCACACACACACACACACACACACACACACACACACACACACACACACACACACACACACACACACACACACACACACACACACACACACACACACACACACACACACACACACACCCCTGCCCCACAATACACACACAATACCCCCTTGCCCCACACTTCACCCACACCCATCCACACACACAATACTCCTCTACCCCACAATACCTCCTCCCCTACAATAGCACCACAATAACCCCCTCCCCCACAATAGCCCCACATCTTATCATCGGGGAGCCTACGGTGCCACCCTGCCTTCTGCTAGTGCGCACCACTGGAGAAGGAGGAGGCGGACGCCAAGCACCAATGAGGGAAGAGGAAGCGGAGAGCACCAGCGGGAGGAGAGACAACCCAGCAGCAAATTTCAGTGCCTGCCGGGCCCTCATAACCGAATACAGTACTCTACTAAAGTTGCATCACTATCTTTCTCTTTCTTTCTGCTACTTATATCTCCCCCTATAGAACCAAGCACCCTGATGGTTTTCCATATTGCTTTGATACTGTACATTGCTTGCCAACTTTAAAGTCAGCTGAAATAATGACTCCCAGGTCCCTTTATACCATACAGGCATACCCCGCATTAACGTACGCAATGGGACCAGAGCATGTTTGTAAATCAAAAATGTACTCAATGTGAAGCACTACCTTTTCCCCACTTATCGATGCATGTACTGTACTGCAATCGTCATATACGTGCATAACTGATGTAAATAACACATTTGTAGCCGGCGCTATAGTCTCCCCGCTTGCGCACAGCTTCGGTACAGGTAGGGAGCTGGTATTGCTGTTCAGGACGTGCTGACAGGCGCATGCGCGAGTTAAGTGTACTTAAAGTGAGTGTCCTTAAACTGGGGTATGTGTGTATTGCACTTTTTGGCATTAGAGTGTAGTTGCCACAGTCTTGACCATTCCTTTAATCTATCTAAATAATAAATAATTTTATTTACTGATAAAGATAATTAAGAGCACTTGTACAGTACAGATGCCTCAGGTACTCCACTAGTCACTTTCCCCTCCTCTGTATATACACAATTTACCAGAACTCTTCTCCTCTTCTACTAATGTCTTATCCATTCAATCACCTTAGAGTTCAATCCCAAGCATTGTAATTTGTTTATCAGTCTTCTACAGTACAATACAGTATGTGGGACAGCACGAAGGCCTTACTAAAATCTAGGTAAACTACACCTACAGCAATCATTTCCCGACTACTGACATCAGCTCACTGGATTGTAGTTCTCTGCCTCTATCCTACCTCCGCTTTTGTGAAGTGAGACTATATTTGGGGTTCTTGAGCCATCTAGAAATACCCATGTTAATAGTGACTGGATAAATAGTTCTGTTAACAATGTTACCAAACACACCAATATGCTCTTTTATTATTATTGGATGCATCAAGTCTGACTCAATGACTAGGCAACACCCCCCCCTTTTTTTATGCATCATTCAACAAGAAGACCTAAATCTAAACTGTATCTGTTTGACACAGTGCAAATCACATTATCCTAGAGATATGGTGGCATCCAGGATAGTGTAAGGAAGATTCACTTTTCTTTTATTGTTCTGATTTTACACTGTAATTAAAAATGAAAATAAATCAAATTCACTGTAATGTCTGTAGGCAGAAGTTATTTATGTATTATGCATTTATTTTTACTGTGTGTGAATTTATTGCTGTCATAAATATAATAGAATAGTGTGTGGTTATTTGCTGTAAATCTCATAAAATAGCTATACAGCCTACTGTTCCCAGGGCCACCAACAGGGGGAGACAACTGGGACTCCTGTCCAGGGACTAATGGGCACCGGGCCCCCTGCCGGAAAACCATGCTAAGAAGGCCTGCTGGAAGGTGTTGGCAGAAGGGGCCAGCTGGAAGGCGTTTTTGGAGGTGCCTATTAAGGCAGCATGCTGTAAGTGGGGTGTAACGGAGGCTCCTCTGGCAGCTCTGCAGGCCTCTAACAGGCCTCTAACAGGCCACAGGCCTCTAACAGGCCCCCTCAATCCTCCAGGGCAGCAGGTTGGCAGTGGGTACTCATAGGACCTCTTCTCTTCTTATCGCCCTATTTCTCTCCCTTTTCCTCCCCCCATCTCTCTCCCTCCTTTCTTTCTCTCTCCCTATTCTCTCTCTCTTCACCCATATCTCTCTCCTTTCTATGTCTCCCCCATATTTCTCTCTCCCACCCCTCTCTTTCTCTCTACCCTGCTCTCTCTCTCTCTCTCTCTCTCTCTCAAATCCCTTTTCTCTCCCTCTTCCCCCTCTCTCTACCCCCTCTCCTTCCCCCATTCTCTTTCCTTCCCCCCTTTTTCTCCAACCCCCTCTCCCCTCCCCCTTCTCTTTCCTTCCCCTTCTATCTCCTTCCATCTTCCCTCTCTCCTTCCCCCCTCTCTCTCTTTTCCCCCCTTTCCTCCAGCCCCCTCTTTACTTCCACCCCCTCTCCCCTTTCTCACGTCCCCATCTTTCCTTCCCCCTGTCTCCTTCCTCCCCCTCTATCTCTTCTTCCTTCATCTCTCTTCTTCCACCCTCTCTCTCCTTCCACCCTCTCTCTCCTTCCTCCCCCTCTCCTTCCATTACGTCGGTGGCCAAAGGAGAACCTGCACGCACCAGCTGGTCTGGAAAACCCGTACCCAAGACTCCAGATGCATTAGCCTGGGAGAAGAGAGGCAGCCGCCCCAGCAGAGATTTGCAATTCAATGTGCAGTACCTACCTACCTCCTGTAAGTAGGATTTCAATTTTTGCCACCGTATTGTAGTGACAGTCATGTGATTGTTTTTGTGTCTATTAAATGCACTTTTTTTTCTTACTTTCTTTAGTATTTCCTACCTCTGAGGATTTAATTAATCACTAACCATAAGGTTAAATATTGTTCTTATTTAAGTAATACTTATTACTATTATAGGCTAAATGTAGGCTGCTTATTTATTTATTTCGTGATAAAAAGGTAGACACTTTTGTAGTCATTGATTTTGATCAGAATGATTGTCTACATTCTTATGCTTTTACTGCACGTTTATATTAAAATGAAATTGTACATACACACAGTCCCCCTCTATATACACACTGTGTGTATAGAGAGGGGCTGCACACTATACACACAAACACACTGTATAACCCCCTCTATATACACAAACACACACTGTAGCCCCCCTCTTCACCCACCAACCACCCTACAGCCCTCCTCCACACTCACAAAACACACACACCAATAAAACACTCTGCTGTCCCCCTCTAGACCCACAAATCACACAGCTGACAGACACACACACACACACACACACACACACACACACACACACACACACACACACACACACACACACACACCACACACACACACACACACACACACACACACACCAGACTGCTGCTCCATCTACACCCACAAAACACACACCATCAGAAGAGGCACACATACCCCAATAAAACACTCTGCTGTCCCCCTCTAGACCCACAAAACACACAGCAGACAGATGACAAACCTTTCTCTTCACTCTCCTGTGCGAGCTCTCTGCAGCAGGGTGGGGGAGGATTCAGAGCCTTGCTGATGCCTCCTGTCCAATCACCTTCCATGTCTGAGAGCTGCTCTCATGAGAACTCAAAGCTGATTGGCTGAAAAACTTGTCAGGCTGCCAAAAATTCCGGGCCATTACTGATTGGTTAAAATTCTGGGCATTATCCAATCAGAGAGCAGGGATTTTAACAAGGCCCGGAATTTAACAGCTTTAGCTTATAGTTAAGTAATAATCCCCGAAGAACAGGGCATTACTGGCCAATAATGCCCTGGCTGGAAGAGTTGAAGGCTCGAGGCGAAGCCGAGGGTCTTTAAACCAGCCAGGGCATTATTGGCCAGTAATGCCCTGTTCTGAGGGGATTATTACTATTATAGGGTAAATGTAGGCTTTTTTCATAAAATAATTGACACTTTTGTATAGATATATAAATCGGAACTACTTATTTGTAGGAAAAAGAAGTAAAGTAGCAAATGAGAGGGGAGAGGGGGGGGGCGAAGAGAGAGAGAGGTGAGGCGGGGGAGAAGAGGGTGGGGGGGGGAAGAAGAGGGCGAGGGGAAGAAGAGGGAGAAGAGAGAGAGAGGAGAAGAGAGAGGTAATGGGGGAGGAGATAGGTGTTGGGGGAGAGAGGTGGGGGGGGGGGGAGAGAGATGAGGGGGAGAAGAGCGGTGAGGGGGGAGAAGAGAGGTGAGGGGGGAGAAGAGAGGTGAGGGAGGAGAAGAGAGGTGAGGGAGGAGAAGAGAGGTGAGGGAGGAGAAGAGAGGTGAGGGGGGAGAAGAGAGGTGAGGGGGGAGAAGAGAGGTGAGGGAGGAGAAGAGAGAGGTGAGGGGGTAAGAGAGAGAGGGGGGAGAATGGGGGTAGAGAGAGGGAGATAGAGGGGAGGGGAGAAGAGAGAGAGGTGAGGAGAGAAGAGAGAGAGGTGAGGGGTGAAGAGAGTGGTAAGGGGGGAGAGAGAGGGATGAAGGGGGAAGAGAGAGAGGTGAGGGGAGAAAAGGGAAGTGGGTGGGGGGATGGGGGGAGTGGAGGAGGAGAGGAGAATGGAGGGGGAGAGGTGGGTGGAGGGGAAATGGGGACGGGAAGTGGGGGGACAGTGATATTAACTACAACTAAATAAACAGCAAATACAAATTACCTTAGCACAAGCTATTGAAGTGGTGAGAAATATTATTTTGTTGCAGATAACAAATTATACCAGTTGGGACACGGCAGCTTCTGACAGCACTAGCAGCTGTGAGAGAGGGAGAGACTGCATATGCTGCCGAGCTGAGCTGTGTGATGAGAGGTGCTGTGAGAGAGGGAGAGACTGCATATGCTGCCAAGCTGAGCTGTGTGAGGAGAGGTGCTGTGAAAAAGTGAGAGACTGCATATGCTGCCGAGCTGAGCTGTGTGAGGAGAGGTGCTGTGAGAGAGGGAGAGACTGAATATGCTGCTGAGCTGAGCTGTGTGAGGAGAGGTGCTGTGAGAGAAGGAAAGACTGCAAATGCTGCCGAGCTGAGTGAGGAGAGGAGCAGAGGTGTTGCCAGAGGTTGGCCAAAAGAGGTATTTACAGTTAAGTTTTAAAATTGGTGTTTTTTCTCAGCGCGCTCTCCCTGCATCTCTGAAAGGTGAATTGGCAAGTTGCCAAAAATTCCGGACATTACTAAATGAATAATGCCCGGAGTTCTAACCAATCAGAGAGCAGGGTTTTCAATAATGCCCGGAATGTTACTGCTTTAGCCTATAATATACAGTATTACACTATGTTTGGTATGTTTTTCTAATTTCATATGCTGAGTTCTATGTTGATCTAAACACCAAACATTGGAGCAACTGGACATTTCCATTGAGGAATTTGTTCATGGTTGTATTATTAGACACATTGTACAAGTGTTTTGATTTATTCAATGATGTTTTCCTTTAGTTGCATTAGCAACACTTGCAATTCATTGCTAGTGAATTGTTACACTGTTTATATTAGCACTAGGCGCTGCACAGTACCTGTTTTTCCATATAGTTTCCTTATCTGACCAGGGTGGTCAGATTCACTGAGTGGCAGCCACCTAAAAACAAGCACTTAAACAATATAGTGTATCACAGTGCATCGTTTAGTCACGTGCACCCATCACGGATTGCGCAGCACAAATCTCCTTTTTTGAGTGTAAATCTCGATACATTTGCATTCAAGGATTGGCCACAGAATTCAAATTTTACAGATGGAGACAACAAAATAGAAGAATTGGCAGTGAATTTTGGATGTCTGAGAGCTATCAGAGAATGTAAGGATAGTAAAGGAATGAAGATACGTGATGCTCTTAAAAATAAATTGAAGCCGTTAATTCAATACCAGTTTCCACTGCAGTGTAAGAGGAGTTTCAGTGGAAGTAATTTGTCCCAGGTCACCACGACGTGCAAGTCTTACTGTGGAACACCTACGGAACATACTTTTATGAACTTGGTTGGGCCAACTCTTTCTCTCTTCAATGTAGAAGTTTATGTTAAGTCTTGGCTTCTTCTGAGAAGGCGCCGTGCTGAAGAAAAAAGTCGTAAAAAAAGCAAAAAGGTGCATGTGACAGGGTAAATAAAAGCCACCAGTTATATGCCTGGAAAACCTATGTCTAAGTCTGCAGTGCAGCACTGACTAGGTTAACTTCAGCTGGGAACCTCAGGACAATTAGTTGGATCTCAGCTGCCTAATCAAGGTGGTTAAAACCCAGGCTGTAGACACATGGATGCTGGCTGTTGAGGAGTAAGCAGCTGAGAGATTTCCTGATACAAAGGTCTGATTAGCAAAGTATATGAATTGTGAACTGTCTGTCCCCTGCATAGAAAAGGGTAACTGCCTGATTTATACACTGTCTGCTAAAGAGAAACTGTTTTTGTTTGTCTGCCATTTTTCTTTTGTTGCTGATGAGAAGCTATTTTTGTTTTGTGTGCTGTATATCTTTAAAGGCTAAATAAATAAGCCTTGTCAAGAAACCTGTGTGTGTAGTTGAATGTACCCTGCAACATATGGTGTCATGAAGTGAGATTTGATTTTTTCAAAAGGCTCCTGCAGTTATAGGGCCACACACACACAAGAATGGAAGAAATGTTGAAAGCGTTTCTGTGCGAGCAGGCCCGGCTGCAAGCGGGGAGAGATGAAAGACTACAAACAGCACAGGATGAGCGGATTGCCAGGCTGTTGACCCAATTCCTGGGGTCTGCCAGTCCAGAACTTGCAAGCAACCCCCCGATACTCCTGAGGAAATTGGCTCCGAACGAGGATCCAGAGGCTTTTTTACTGACTTTTGAAAGAGTTGCCGCTGCTCAGGGCTGGGCTACAGATCGCTGGGCAACTGCTTTGGCCCCACTCCTCATAGGAGAAGCCCAGGCCTCATATCAGGGTCTCCCAGCAGATCAGGCAATGGACTACCGACAAGTAAAAGCCGCCATACTGGATCGCTTAGGTCTGAACCCAGAGACCTACCGGCAGTAGTTCCGGAACATGAAGTACACTGCTAAGATGAGACCCCGGGTCCTCGCTCAGTGATTATTGGACTTATGTACGCGCTGGATACAACCCGAGGAGTGCACTAAGGAGGCAATTCTTGAGCAGGTGGTTTTGGAACAATTTCTACAAATAATATCCCCTTCCGCACGCTCGTGGGTAAAACGCCACGCTGCTGAAACCCTAGCTTTGGCGGTCCGACTCGTGGAGAACTTCCTTGGGGCTGAGCAGCAGGCGAGTGTCCTGGACCCGACTCCACCGGTACTTGCGGACGCCCAAAAAGGGAGGTCGGATCAATGGGGAACCTACGGCCCGTCACGGAACCGCCAAGTCCAACGGAAGGAGTAGTCGTTCCAGCAAGGACGGAGTCCAAATGCTGGTCCTCGTAGAGACCCTCATCTCCTTCCGGATGTAGGCTCGTCGCAAAGTGAGAGGAACTTCCGAGGACGTCGTCCACAGGACCCACCAGATGCCTGGTCTCCAGTAACCGGTCCAGCGGAGTGCTATCCACAGCCCACTCCTGCGAGGGAACCCTCCCCATGTTCCACCTGCGGAGAACAAGGCCACCGGTATGTGGACTGTCCACTGATGGATTGTTCATTCAGCAGAACCGTCGCCTCGTCTTTTACTGGGGAAAATTACAAGCCCTGGCTACTTCCAGCCCTGATTGGGGGAAAAAACGTCCAGGCCCTTGTAGAGTCGGGCTCTGGGAAAACTCTTGTCCTCCAGGAACTGTTACCGCCCAACGTGTGTTCTTTTGACTCCCCATGGAGCATAGAATGTATACACGGCGATGTAAAACGCTATCCGACGGCCAAAATCCGCCTACAGGTAAAAGGTCAGGAGGCTTACCTTGAAGTAGGACTCGCTCCTTGGCTCCCTGCCCCCGTTGTGCTCGGTCGGGACTGGCCTTTCTTTTCGGACCTAATGGCCCCAGTCTTTCACGAGGAGCCTCCTTCTAGGGCTCAGGAGAACCCTGGAAAACTGTTCCCCTTCTCGGCAGACCTTTTTCCCAGTAGACACCGGGTTCAAAAGACTCGGAAGCAAAGACGCTTGGACAAACAGGACTGGTTGCAGAAATCTGGGTCTTAAGGTGACCATTCTAGTAGTCAGAGGTCACAAGTGATGGCTGGGGATGGCCAAAGGGAGGGGGATATGGGCCCTGGAGTTTTACCAGACCTGTACCTCCCTGACTTTCGCCAGAAGCAAAGGAAAGACCCAGTCCTTGCTAGACAGTATGACAAGGTGGTAAAAATTGATGAACAGATTTTAGATGCACAGGGGGTGATAGTATTCCCCCATTTTGAGCTATCAAAGGATATCCTATATAGGGTGAATAGGCAGACACAAACAGGGGAGGTCACCAGACAGATATTGGTTCCCAAGGCGTTTGTTAAATCTGTGTTCACTCTAGCCCATACTGTCCCTTGGGGTGGTCACCTGGGCAGGGATAAAACATTGGACCGTATTTCATCCCGATTCTATTGGCCAGGGATGCATAGTGATATTGCTAAGCTATGTGCAGCATGTCCGGAGTGCCAGCTAACTAGTCCAAAAGGACAAAAACCAGCCCCTTTGGTTCCTCTACCCTTCGTGTCAGTTCCCTTTGAGAGGATTGGGGTAGACTTGGTAGGACCTCTAGAACCTTCTGCGAAAGGACACAGGTTTATCCTTGTAATAGTTGATTATGCAACAAGATATCCTGAGGCGTTCCCCCTGAGAACAGCAACGGCGAAGCAAGTAGCCAACAAGTTGTTGGAACTGTTCTCACGGGTTGGACTTCCCCAGGTTATGTTGACAGACCAAGGTACAAATTTCATGACTAAACTGATGCAGGATGTCTTAAAGTTAATAGAGGTCAAGTCTGTTCGGACATCGGTCTACCATCCACAGACTGACGGATTGGTGGAAAGATTTAACCGAACTCTAAAAGGGATGCTGAGGAAATTTGTAGATTCAGAGAAGAGAGCCTGGGATGAACTTCTCCCTTTTCTGCTGTTTGAAATGCGGGAAGTTCCCCAGGCCTCCACGGGATTCTCTCCATTTGAATTGAATTGCTCTATGGCCGCCAACCCCGGGGTATCCTAGACCTCCTAAAGGAGTCCTGGGAGGAACAGCAGTCCCCTTCTAAGTGAAAAAGAAAAAATGTGCACAAGGGCTAAAGACTAAAACACCAGTGTGACAATTGCAAAATATATATATATAAAGGCTGCCTAGTAATACTGTCAGTACTGACAGAGAAAGTGAAAGTGAAAACAAAGAAAAACCTGGCACCAAAAGTTCATTGGATAATCCTGTACTCCTCAGGGGATCAGCACACTTGCTTGACAGGCCATATAGGGGAAAAAACACAAACAGACACAGATCATAGTGCAACACTGTAGGGTTAAAACAGGTCTACACTAATACACACACTGCACATATAACATAGAGACTCCTAGTGACTATAAAAACTAATTTATAAAATAAAAAGAACTATGCCATAAAATGGTTTGGACAAATGAGAACACCGCTGGTCATCCAGATGTGAAAAATCAGAGCCCTACTTACAAGCAGCAAGGCAAATACAGGCAATGCAACAAAGAGTCTTCCGGCTGCTGCTGATGTCTTTGCAGAGATGTAATTCCTGCTGCACCGTGACTTTCGTGCTGACTCTCCCTCCAGGGGTTAACAGGAACAGTGGCAGTGTTGGAAGCCTGCTTGTGGGGCTCACAGCTCTCCTCCACGTGAGGCTGCTCTCCTCACTTCCTCCTCCAGTTACACAGGCTATCTCAGCGTGCCTGCACGCGAGTGTGCACGTGCCCTTAAAGGGACAGTACAAGCGTCCTGTATGCCAAGAACTAACGGCTGCAATGGGGCTCAAATGTGACCAAGTGTCCCAAAAAGTCCAATACCAAGCTCAAAGTGACTGTGTCACCTGCCCTACGCGTTTCGTGGATGTTACTCCACTTCCTCAGGGGCAGTGTTGTCACAACAGTTTGAGGGAGTTGAACATCCTATCCTTTTCCTGAGTAGGAAATTGTTCCCAAGGGAAAAAAAACTACTCAGTGATTGAGAAAGAGTGCCTCGCAGTAAAGTGGGCAATCGAGGCTTTGAGGCATTACCTGGCAGGAGTCCATTTTACTTTGGTGACGGATCATGCTCCACTGAAGTGGTTAAATAGCATGAAGGATTCCAATGCTAGATTGACTAGGTGGTATATGGCCCTCCAACCCTTCTCATTTGAGATTCAGCATAGGCCGGGAAAAGAGAACGCAAATGCTGATTTCTTTTCTAGAGAAGGGGTGGATGGTCGGGCTTCAGCCGTGCGTAGCCCCTGCCATACACTAACAGGGGAGGAATGTGACAGGGTAAATAAAAGCCACCAGTTATACGCCTGGAAAACCTATGTCTAAGTCTGCAGTGCAGCACTGACTAGGTTAACTTCAGCTGGGAACCTCAGGACAATTAGTTGGAACTCAGCTGCCTAATCAAGGTGTGTTAAAACCCCAGGCTTTAGACACATGAGGCTGGTTGTTGAGGAATAAGCTGCTGAGAGATTTCCTGATACAAGGTCTGATTAGCAAAGTATATGAATTGTGAACTGTCTGTCCCCTGCATAGAAAAGGGTAACTGCCTGATTTATACAGTCTGCTAAAGAGAAACTGTTTTTGTTTGTCTGCTGAAGAAAAGCCATTTTTCTTTTGTTGCTGATGAGAAGCTATTTTTGTTTTGTGTGCTGTATATCTTTCAAGGCTAAATAAATAAGCCTTGTCAAGAAACCCGCGTGTGTAGTTGCATGTACCCTGCAACAGTGCAATATAATGATTCCAAATGTAAACGTTTGTGGGACATTTTATAATGTATTTTAGTTTCAGTAATATTACTTTTTAAATGTTAAGGAAAAATGTTCATACCTCTTTGTAAAAGTAAAGCCATTTGGTCTTGTGCTGATAAGTAATAACAGATGTTTATTTTTATTTATTATAATTGTTTTTTTGTAAAATGGATTTATTTTGAATGTTTGACAGGTGGAGCTCGACCCATGAGTTTTTAATCTGGGGGGGAAGGGAGATTAATAACATTGATACATTTAGTCCAACCTCCAGTTCAAAAATCCAATTTCCAGAACTGCTGTTACTCCTTGAAAATAAGACAGCGCTAATATTTTATTAAATAACTTTTATAAAAACAAAGAAATATGGCAAAATAAAACAGTGATGGCTTGCAAAGTAAAACATGCTTCAGATATCTCAGATATAACTTGAGAAGCACTACGGTTCCACCAGGACACACAGGCTAAAATCCAGTGATTTAAGCCATATTTATAACCTATCATTTCTCAACCTATCAATAGTCTCTTGCTGCCTTTCACTCCAAGTAACTTTTCCAGTCTCCTCTTTGTGACACTATAAGTTTGTTCTATCTCCGAGGCTGCATTTACTAACCATCAGAAACACTCAAATGTCATCTGACCACTAACTGAAAAAACACAAAACAGATTGCACGTTAGTGAATGTAAACATCTTTGGGAGTCCGGATAACCGACTTTGCAAGCATACAGGGCAGGGTGATTGCCTTGGGGAATGACCTGGGGCTAGAATGGAAAGATGGTTTATTAGGTCACCTCCAGCCCCCTCACTAATCTACATGGCCACCATATAGGTGTTGTTGCATCTCCCTGGACTTAGCACTCAGACCGAAGCACATGTGCGGTGGAAAGCAGAGAACATGCAAGGCTGGAAATACACAGGTGGTGACCAGACACACCTGAATGTGGGGACACCTGAGGCTGGAGTCTCCAAGACCTCTGAGAGAGGCTGCGCCTGTGACACTAAAGTCTAATTCTGGAGATGCGGCTGCTCCTCGGACCTTGGAGGAGCTTTAATGTAATTATGTTATCCTAGTGGACACCAAGGATGAAGTGAGGTAGGTGAATCCAAGGCCTTCTAGATCCCTGCATGCTATATCCTTTAAGCCGTGCCTGGCATTATCCTCAATCTCTGCCCCCCCCCCAGGAGTATGTGTGGACTTTACACCCACTGCTTCTTTCCTGGACCTCTGACCCTCACTTCCACCCAGTGCATTGGAAGCTTTCAAACTCTGGCTCCCTCCTCCCCCTATGGAGACCTGACCCCCTTGTCCTTGTTTATCTCCAGGCCCAAAGAAGTCCCTGACAGTAATGAAATGCTTATTGCTCCAAACTTCAGCTCCAGAGGATTTGGTTTTGTGTATTTTAAGTATTATTTATTATTCAAAAAACACCATTATTAGTGCCCAGCGAGGCTGGGATAATGGGCTAATTTGTGTGAATTTTTCCTATTGATTAGTATTCTGCAGCACGATAACTCTTGTTGCTGGAGTTACGAGCAAAACATACAGACCCCTGCAGCAACAAATAATTACATTCTGCTCACTGATTAACGCCTGGAATTTCAACCAGAGAACTGGATTTCATTATTCACTTTGTTTGTAGCCGACAGGATAGGATAAATAATAACCCATAGTTCTCATTGTAACCTCAATATTGCCTATGTCTGACTCTTGTTCTGCCACCGGGATATCTCCTACTTTTTTAATGTTTTATGCCCCCACGATTCTTATAGCTTTCATTTTGCTATACATACTATACTCCTTTCCATTTATTTATCTGCCTATATTCCTCCAATCTCTCCCTGCATTTATATTTGTGAGGTTTCATGGTGGGAGGCCATCTGTGCTGCTGCACATATTTTCAATAGAGATGCTGCATAAATAAATAGTACCACCAGAGGGAGCAAAATATCATTTAAATAGCATTTAATCCAGTTATCTACGATTGAGCAGATCTGTTTCTTACAGCTGAGAAGATAGATTTAATAAAAAAATCAAATAACTGGGGGCAAGATTCACTAAAAGTCAATATACAGTAGTTGTGTTAAAATTTGTCCTCATCGAAAATGGGAGTACGACAAATAATTTGGAATTACCACAATTTTTACTAAGAATTAAATATGCAGTGCAGTTGCATAAATGAAAAATGTGTTAACTGCACGCTCATTGAAATCAGCATTATTCAGTGCTTGAGATGGAAGAGTAGGAGGTATCACAACTTTTGTCCTTAGGGTTACATTATAGGATTTCTCACAAAACGCTATGGCAAAAAATGTATTTCAAAACTTTGATGTGTGAGGCTACAATGTATTGCAGAGATACGCTTCCAGGCACCAAAGGGGTGCACATGCCACATAAACATGTCCATATTTGTAAATAAAGTAGCCCAGGTGGCCAGCAAGGCATGGATTGACTATGATAAGCTAGCCACGTGGGCTTCTAAGGGGTTAATACATTCTACAATATTAATATTATGTATTTGAATCACCTATTCTACATGGACTAGTCTTATTTTGTAGTAGGCATTATTTATACATAGGCAAAATACTGTTAGCTCTAATGCCAACCTGAGATAGTGGATGCAAATAATTCTATATACAGTACAGTGCTTTATGCTGCAGGTTCAAAGTACTCATTTCCGGAGGACGGCAACATTTTGAGTTTTTGTAACCTCATAACATGCATATTCTAAGTCTGTTTGTGCTCATTAAAAACACCCATAATAACAGGTGAAAAGCACAGAGGAGGTCTGGGGTTGAATAGGAGGGGAGAGACCGCAGACTTTGGAGCCCATCCGTGGATCGGGAAAGATTTGTGAGTGGACGAGAGCCGGGGAATCAGCAGGAGGGCCACCCCCAGGCCGGGGATGCCTGCGGGGCCTATGGCCGAGCCCATGGTGGTGGTGCGGGCCCACGCCACTGCACGCACTCCTGCAGCCCCAGTGATGTGTGCACTAGGCTGCAGGAGATTGGGTAGGCAATTGGGGGCAAACGCGTCACAGAGCTGGTTCATCCTCATTGGCCGAACCATCTCACGTGACGCTGATGTCACGCGACTGCAGCCCGAAATCTCAAATTTAGTTGTTGGGACAAAATGTAGCAGCATTGACGCGCAGACCCCCGCAAGCACTTGAGGAACTACAATAGGAAATCAGGTAAGAGTTCCACAAGTGCCCGCGCACGCAAGCGCATGCACGTAGCGACGCCGCCACCGTGAGCTTGGCCTAAGATGGCTGCTAGCTATGCATGACTGGCCTGGTAGGCAAAAAATGCAGCGATCCACCGTTAACTGGAGCTACAACAGAGAGCCTGCCACAGTGGCGATACAGATGGGCGCGGAGACAGGAGGCGCACCCGAGGATCGGTGACCGACGGAAGGGTGAACTTGCCTTTAGGTGGACAGCACTTAGAAGAGTGAGAGTGGGTCCTACCGCGAGGCTGATCAGGCACAACGGCAAGATGGCCATCGCAGGCCAGTAAAATGGCGGAGGGACCGAGGTATCATCAGGGGCAGCCGAACAGCTACTAGGCCCCAGCAGAGACGAGGTGGGAGACGGACCTAACCCACCCTCGGCAGGCAGACTCGCAGTGAAAGAATGCTAGGAGGCAGCGGGGAGTCAATGAGTGCACCCCAGCCCGGCAGCTACAGTCACGAACCTGCGAGGAGGGCCTACTGCGGCCTGCAGGTACGGGAAAAGCACGCATTCCACCGGTTAGAATTTAGGGCTACAGAGCGAGATAAGAGCCCAGGGCAGAGTAAGGAGTGCCCCAAGCTGGGAGAGCTGAAGAGGTCCTGCCACCCCACTGAACTCTGGCAGGCTATGCATTGAAGCTAAGGTGACTGTGCACAAGAAGGGAAAGGAGCCTAATGCGGGCAGAGGGCGCATTCCTCCTAACCTGGAAAAAGAAGCCCAAATAAAGTTAAGCAGAGCTGGAAGAGAGATCTAAGAGAGGTGTTCAGTCATTCTGAGCTATAGTAGCTAATAGCTTTAATGCAGTAAAAAAAAATGTACAGAGGAAGGGGTGCATAAGTGGTACCATAGTAGAAGATGGAGTTAGTTTGAAATTTTGAAAAGCCAAGATACATGACAGCAGTTAAGAGTAAATCCCCACAGCGCAACTCAGGAAGGGAGCTAAAAACAAACAAAAAAACAAAACAATACATGTATAACGCACAACAACTGACTCCTGAGAAATAGCAGAATGGCACCCAAGAAATTACAAAAAATTGAGGTGTCAGTAAAAAGAGCATGGCATCACTACCAAAGACAAAAATACCCAATGCTACATCCAATTAAACAAAATACATAGTTAAATTCTTAAATGTTAGTATTCTCATGAGTAAGGGTCCTTTAGTTAAACCCTTTGGCCAAAGTGTTATAAGCCTGCAGCCACTTCACGGCATGAACAGTACGCAGGTCCTTAACACTGTGAAAATTCACATTTAAAATTCACATCAAATTCACACTTAATAGACCTGTCCTGCACAGGAACATGGAAAAACCTGCTACTTCAAAAATGGGGTGGGGTGAGCTTAAATCCTGGGAGGAGAGACCACTAACCTCCAAACAACTGATACCAGTTGAAAATTAAAATGAATAAACACACAATCCCAGCAAGCTCAGAACCCCAGAACCCACCACATCATATTTATATATTTATATCCGTTCAAAAGAAAAGAAAAATGTTTAAACAACTTGGTACTTTGGCTTAATTGGTTTCCTTGGAAATGTTTCACACTGAAAGTAAATGTCTCACTTATTTCTATCTTGTGAAAAATGAATATGTATCAGTTCTTGTCGGAAACACTAGATTGAAGCATATCAGCTACTCGTGTATATGTTTGACTAGTGATGGGACCTTGTAGCTGCCTTCCCCCATAACTGACAAGAAAACATACATTTTACCGTCTAACTTGCTTACATAAACAAATATAACGAAACTAATAGCAAAGGTTTGGCTGATTTAGATTTTGGGAAATGAGTTACAGTACTTACTCAGGAGCCTGTAAATGGAAACGTGTTTGACAATCAAGTGTTTTTTTAACCCTTACCCCTCCCTGCCATTACGAGAAAGAATAACGCTGTGGGGAGGGAGGACTCTGGTTGCACAAGCACTAGTTGATCACATAGTAACATCAGACAAAAGAGGGCAGCCAGACAATAAAACCCCTGCCAAGTCTAACTTTAAAATAAACTTAGACTCTTTGAAATCTAGTTTCCATCTTCTACACTCCACCGAGTCATCACTAATTAAAGTGGCCAATGACCTACTCAAAGTTAAGTCTAAGGGCTACTTCTGCTTACTAATTCTCCTGACTCTCTCTGCTGACTTTGCACTGTTGATCACCCCCTTCTCCTGCACACGCTCCACTCCATTGGCCTACATGACTCAACCCACTCCTGGTTCACGTCCTACCTATCCAACTTCTTTTTCAGTGTTTCCCTCTCTAGTGTCTCCTCCTCTTCACTCCCTCTTTCTGTTGGGATCCCACAAGGCTCCATCCTGGCCCTCTGCTACTATCACTCTGCACCTCTTCTCTTTTGAACTAATACAATTTTTTTGTTGTCTTTCAGTATTATCTCTATGACAATGATACCCAAATGTACTGCTCTTCCCCTGGCCAGTACCCCTTACTCTCTTTCCTGCGTCACCAACTGTCTCTCCGCAATCTCCTCCTGGATGTCCCACCATTACCTGAAGCTTTACATGTCAGAACAGAACTAATACACTTTACCACTTCCACTGCCACCTTTAAACCCACTTTCCCTCAATACCACAATCTCATCAACACCCCAAGCCCGCTGCCTAGTGGTCAACTTTGACTCTGCCATCTCTTTCATTCCTCATATTCACTCCCTCACTAAACCCTGTTGTCTCCTCCGAAATATCACTAGGATACACCTTTTTCTCACTCATGGCACAACTAAAATCCTAATTCACTCACTAATCTTGTCCCGCTTTCACTACTGTAACCTTCCTCTAGCGGGCATTCCCCTTGTTCCAAAAAAACAAACAAAGCGCACAACACTCATCGTGAAAAATTTAATAAACTATGTTTATACTGTATATAAGGTGTTTCAAGGTTATGCGTAAATCAAGGTAGATTAATCAAGCATAGAGCCACAGAGTGGCAGTTACCAGCATCTGCAACCAGGAACCACCAGAGCTTCACTCTCCTTTCCACCTACAGGTAGGTGAAATGCCAGATAATTGATGACTCTGCCACAGTCTCAATGTCCTGTAAATAGCGTCAATACGCTTAGTGGATCCTGGGGAGTGGTTGTCCTATGCTCGCAAGTAGTACACAGGTTCCTCTGCAGACCTCACTGTGTTTCCCGATCAGTCAGGCAGCGTGACGGCGTGGTCCCGCGGGCCCTTCTGTGACGTCAGAGCGCCCGCTCTGCTTTGAGTAACAGCGTCTGCCAGTAATGATTCAGACCTCACTTGGCAACCACAGAGGCAGGCAACAGCGCGGCACATGCGCAGAAGAGGAAATCAACTCGGTGTTCAGCAAACCGTTTGACAACAATAAAATAAACCTTGGAACATGAATAATAAAAATATATAGGTTGAATGGTATCTCTCCTACGTGGCGTTTTGTAGCTCAACAGGCCACTTCTTCAGGGACAACCACTCCCCAGGATCCACTAAGTGCATTGACGCTATTTACAGGACATTGAGACTGTGGCAGAGTCATCAATTATCTGGCATTTCACCTACCTGTAGGTGGAAAGGAGAGTGAAGCTCTGGTGGTTCCTGGTTGCAGACGCTGGTAACTGCCACTCTGTGGCTCTATGCTTGATTAATCTACCTTGATGTACGCATAACCTTGAAACACCTTATATATAAACATAGTTTATTACATTTTTCACGATGCGTGTTGTGCGCTTTGTTTGTTTTTTTGTTACTAGATTCTAGTGTCTTGGGCTACCCTTTACACAGCAGCAGACGCTCATCTACATTGGTATAAAATTATTTACCTTTTCCACATGGTGGGGTGTGTTTTTTTGATTTAAATTGACATCACAATTAACACTTTGTATTAAGTATATATTTTAGTGCGCACTTATTTGTTTTTTCTATTTATTCTCCTTGTTCACCTGTCCCAACTCCAATACATCTAAAATGCTGCTGCCAGACTCCTCTACCTAAGTCACCACTCCACTTCTGCTGCATGTAGAGCTGTACCCCCTTTCCAAAAAGTGGGTCTTCAACTCTAAAGCCTGTTATTTAAAGACCTCCATAGTGGTACAGTTCCTGCGTAACCAATCTTTGTCACCCACCTTCCCTTTCTACATTCAAAGCCAAGCTGAAAAAACACCTCTTAAAAGCATCTCATTATATTTTCTATACCTCTACTAAGAACACCAGATGCACTTAACCTTCGCTGACTGCACTTCTAATGGTACACTTTTACTCCTACTGTGTCTGAAAGCCTCCCAACATACCACTTAGATTGTAAGCTTTCCGGTGCAGGGTCGCCCTTTGCCTTATGTTGTCATTTACCTGTTTCACTTATCCCCCATTTTTTGTAATTTACTTACATTGTGTTGTCATTTTATAAAGCGCTGATGCATTGTTGGAGCTATATAAATACAATTACACATACATACATACATACATACATGCATACATACATACTGTACACCAGCCTCATAATTGGCAGCTCCGCTATTCATTCTCATACTGAAGTATTTAACATGAACCCTCAAGACGGCAGTGCAATCACCAACTGAGATGGTAGGAAACAATAACATAGGATCAATACCAAGGCTACTTACCATAAAGCTGTACACACAATGTTTGGTATACAAAAGCAAACTAAACACAACAAAGGCAGATGGGTTTTTTTTTTGGGCTCAGATACTTTTCTCCCTAATATATACTATCTAATGGATACTTACAGAGCCAGGATTTTCATAAAACATATGTATTGTGTATTATTATTTTTTAAAAGGGAGTCTTTAAAATGTAGAATGCTGGTACTGGGTTTTTGGATACACTAACTGGTAGCAAAGCAAAGTGTTAGAATTCTCTATTCAATCGGGGAGTTTTCTCATTTTAATTATATTGTTAAAATTGGAAACACGTGTAAACTGGTTAGGCATAGGTTTATGCTATCGTATTTTTTTTATGTCAAAAAAGAAAATATTTGTTTCGGCGCTTACTTTGTGAATTAAGTCCGTGTGTGTGAAGAAAAACTTATATAAAACAATATTTAAGTGACTTTGATAATAATAAAAGTGAACTGTGATCAATTAGTGAATATATAGTGACATATATAAAATTTTCTACACCACCCAGTGTATAGTGCTAATTGAAAAGCGGCTCAGAAAAACCCTTAAAAGACTGTTCTCTAGTCTGTTGGATCCAAATGTTCTTCAAAAAGTCAGGGGAGCGCCAGTGTTCACATCGACATCATGAAAGAAACAATAGAAACGACATAGTGCGGTACAATTTCAACCAGAATGATTATTGTTTACAGTAAGTGAAAAATAGTTCCACTCACACTTTTCCCCTTTTCAGTAAAGCAGTACAGTGACACTTCTCTCTCTCTGAATTGAGCAATGGATCAGGAACTCCACATGTGAAACCCCTTTGGTTAGTGACTCCTTCCCATCAGTAGTTGGTATACCCAGGAAAATAATGAAAGATACTAATTGCGCAGTATATCTCAATATGTATTAAAAATCAAACAATAAAAGCACATGAATGTACACTCACATGTTGTACATATTATCAATTTGTGGTACGAAATCCTGACTTTCCTCTGTATGTACAACGAACTCAAGGGAAGGAGGGGGGAGGGAGAGTAAAGGAGAAAGCCCTCGCTACTGCTTGGAAGTAAAACTGTGGTGCTACTATCTGGGGTAAATATAGAACAGGTACTGGGAGAGAAAGAGCCCCAATGGAGAGCACTCAAACAGGTACACAGATCACAGTGTGTTGCAATGGAAGGTGTATATGGTGGAGTGAGGAGTGAATGAGTGTCATGATAGAGAGGATTTGGCCTGGGATTAAAGGGGTTACACCCCATTTGGCCACCATCTACTCTCACCTGGGAAGCAAGGGGTTAACTGGACTGGGGTCCAGTAATGTGGTTTTGCCTTGCTTCAGCCATCCAACTGTTTAGTCCCCTGTAAAAATGTATTGTTTCTGTTCCAGTGACTGCACCACACAAACAATGGGATCCATCCGGGAGGGCAAGGGTTAATAGTTGAATAGTGATTCTAGCCCTTTGTTTAAGTTACCTTCAAAGATGCCTGCCTACTAAGGAATGCGACCAAATGTTTAGGAAGCTGGAGTGGTTTGTGAGTGTTAAAACTCACACTTACAAACCATAGTATCCTGCCAGACACTCCATTTGGTAGACTGGCCAAACGCCCCGGATTTAGGAGTGGGGCTACAGAATAAGTGACCTTATTAAATATAAGAATATTATGAGATGTCCTCGGCTGAACGTGCTAAAAGCTACATATGTGTATTCGTGGGACTGATTCACACATAAGGATTACAGACACCTGATGTTTAGCCGGACCTAAGAGACATATATTAATATCTCTCTTAATTTTAGTATTACACGGTAATATTTAGTCTCATTGGGAGCGTCATGCGTGACGGAATGTATTAATATGGCTCGCGTGCCTAAGTATTACTGAACTGAAGTTATGAAGTTATTTACAGTGTATATGGAATTTTGGATCTGCTCTGAAAAATTCAGACCCCCATCTGCTATGTTAATAGGGCAGGGAGAGCATCCTGCCAGAATTAACATAGCCCGGTGATCAAAAGGTAACTGCCCTAATTGTTTATACTGGGGGCAGGAACCAAGGAACTGAGAGTTTTTAAGTGTGATACTTCACACTTACAATGGAAGCCAAAATCTGCTTCAAAGAGATTTTTTCTAGCCAACTCGGCATCTTGAGTGCAAGAGAAGGGTTGATATGGTATATAAGTCAGAGTCACCACTTACTCAAATGTCTTCATGTGTCTTCATGATCTGCATGTATTGCTGTGATGTTTCATCTGAAACTGAATTATGGAAGAAATGGCCCATTGTATTGTATTGTATTGTATGTCTTTATTTATATAGCGCCATTAAAGTACATAGCGCTTCACAGTAGTAATACATGTGGTAATCGAATAAATAACAGATAATATAAATAACAGATCATGGGAATAAGTGCTTTAGACATAAACATAACATTAAGGAAGAGGAGTCCCTGCCCCGAGGAGCTTACAATCTAATTGGTAGGTAGGGAGAACGTACAGAGACAGTAGGAGGGAGTTCTGGTAAGTGCGTCTGCAGGGGGCCAAGCTTTATATATCATGTGTTCAGAATATCCACAGTGCTATTCATATGCTTCTTTAAGCAAGTGTGTCTTAAGGTGGGTCTTAAAGGTGGATAGAGAGGGTGCTAGTCGGGTACTGAGGGGAAGGGCATTCCAGAGCTGTGGGGCAGTCAGTGAAAAAGGTTTAAGGCGGGAGAGGGCTTTAGATAAAAAGGGGGTAGAAAGAAGACATCCTTGAGCAGAACGGAAGAGTCGGGATGGTGCATAGTGAGAAATTAGGGCTGAGATGTAAGGAGGGGCTGAAGAGTGTAAAGCTTTAAAAGTGAGGAGAAGAATGGAGTGTGAGATGCGGGATTTGATTGGAAGCCAGGAGAGGGATTTCAGGAGGGGAGATGCTGAGACAGATCTAGGAAAGAGTAGAGTGATTCTGGCAGCAGCATTTAGGATAGATTGTAGGGGAGACAGGTGAGAGGCAGGAAGGCCGGACAGCAGGAGGTTACAGTAATCAAGACGGGAGAGAATGAGGGCCTGAGTCAGAGTTTTAGCAGTCGAGCAACAGAGGAAAGGGCGTATCTTTGTTATATTGCGGAGGAAAAAGCGACAAGTTTTAGAAATGTTTTGAATGTGAGGGGCGAATGTGAGAGAGGAGTCGAGTGTGACCCCTAGGCAGCGTGCTTGGGCTACTGGGTGAATGATCGTAGTTCCAACAGTAATGTGGAAGGAGGTAGTAGGGCCAGGTTTGGGAGGAAGTATGAGGAGCTCTGTTTTAGCCATGTTGAGTTTAAGGCGATGGAGGGCCATCCAGGATGAAATAGCAGAGAGACATTCAGAAACTTTGGTCTGTATAGCAGGTGTAAGGTCGGGTGTTGAAAAGTATATTTGTGTGTCGTCAGCATAGAGGTGATATTTAAACCCAAAAGATGTTATTAGGTCACCTAGAGAGAGTGTGTACAGAGAAAAGAGAAGAGGTCCCAGGACAGAGCCCTGGGGTACTCCCACAGAGAGATCAATAGAGGAGGAGGAGGTGTTAGCAGAAGAGACACTGAAAGTACGATGGGAGAGGTAGGATGAGATCCAGGATAGAGCTTTGTTCCGAATACCAAGAGTATGGAGAATGTGAAGGAGAAGAGGGTGATCCACAGTATCAAATGCTGCAGAGAGGTCGAGTAATATGAGCAGAGTGTAATGACCTCTGTCTTTGGCAGCATGGAGGTCGTCAGTTATTTTAGTGAGGGCTGTTTCCGTGGAGTGAGCAGTGCGGAAGCCAGATTGTAGAGGGTCTAGGAGAGAATAGGTGTTGAGAAAATGGAGCAAGCGAGAGAATACAAGACGTTCAAGGAGTTTAGAGGCAAAAGGCAGGAGGGAGACAGGTCGATAGTTAGAAAGACAGGTAGGGTCAAGCTTGCTGTTTTTGAGTAATGGTATGACTGTTGCATGTTTGAAGGAGGATGGAAAGGTTCCAGAGCAGAGGGAGGAGTTAAAAATGTGTGTGAGCGTAGGGATTATAGTAGGAGCAAGAGGTTTTAGGAGATGGGAGGGAATGGGGTCAAGAGGGCAAGTGGTAGAGGGAGAAGTGGCGATCAACAGCGACACATCCTCCTCTGAGACAGTGGAAAAAGAGTCAAGGAAGGCAGGAGGAGAGTTAGGAAGAGGTGTAGGATGGGAAGAAGAAACAGAGGGGATGTTCTGACGTATGGATTCCACCTTTTCCTTAAAATAGTCAGCAAAGTCCTGAGCGGAGATGGAGGAAGGAGAGGCAGCTGAGGGTGGTTTGAGTAGAGTATCAAAGACAGAGAACAGTCGGCGTGGGTTAGACTTGTGCATGTTGATTAGTGCAGAAAAGTAGGCTTGTTTAGCTTGCGAGAGGGCAGAGTTGAAACAGGATAGCATAAATTTGTAGTGAAGGAAGTCTGCGAGAGTGTGAGACTTCCTCCAGAGGCGTTCAGAGGAACGAGTGGAGGAACCCAGCATGCGTGTGTGGGAATTTAGCCAGGGTCTAGGGTTAGAAGGGCGAGTGCGGCAGAGAGAAAGTGGGGCATGTAGATCAAGAGAGGAGGACAAGACAGAGTTGTAGTTCCTGACCAGGTTGTCGGGGCCCATCCTGTATCCTGATGGCTTTTCTTGTCATAACCGTTAAGTAAGTGTCCATATTTTGTCTGTTATTTGTATATCTCGTGTGTTCACCTTTTTCAAGGAATAAATTATATTTTATAATATCTAAGTCTCGTCCAGTTCAACCCAGTTATATCTTTGGTGGTGTATTATTCATAGCCTGTCACAAAGCTCCCGTCACATTAAGTTAAAATAACAATTTAATCGGAGTAATAACTCAACTAAAATAAATGGGACGCTAAGTTACCAGAGTAAATAGGACTCAATAATGAGCCAAAAAAGCGCAGCGAAAATAAAATTGTACCAAATCGCATGTGTGAAGTGTGGGCTAATACCCTTGATGATATGTTCAGGGTGTAGCTAGATGAATGATTCACCCATTGTGGTCTATGTCTGTTGTTTAAAGACACAGGTGCAGCCAATTGGCAAGGGCAAAGTATCTCTCGTACAGGTAAGTATGAGTAGTATCGCCTGTCTACCTGCTAATATGGTGTTAGAAGGCAGATAGACCCGTTGAATTTCAATAGTACTGAACAGTCATAGAGATTACAGTAACTGCTATATATAGCCAGTAGTAAGGCAATCCGGATCAACAGACCACTGCAGGTGTCCCTGATAGATGCTGTTATGCAGGGACACTGTCTTAGCAGTGGGCAGGTAACACACACTTGGTATGTTAATCAGTATAATAGACACCCCTGGAAGGTGTGTATATTATGTGCACAGAAAAAAGGTGACTACTGCCACAATGGATAAAAATAGGACAGTAGTACACAAGTAGTGTCTACTCACACTTGGATAGATAAAAACAACATGAGAATCTAGTAGCATAAAAATCGCAGTAGCCGTGGTTGTGCTGAGTCACTGTACACCTACTTGCTAATGCTTGGTGTATCAAGGATAGCCACGGGTGCTGCTCAAGTATCAAGTAATAAGCTTAATGCTTCTTTCTAGCTCCGTGTGGAGGAGCTAGTATGGGACTGGACACGCTCCGATCACGAGCGTTAGTCCCGCCCCCTTGACGTAATGACGTCACTACGTCAAGGGGGCGGGACCAACGCTCGTGATTCACCGGGTCTATCTGCCTTCTAACACCATATTAGCAGGTAGACAGGCGATACTACTCATACTTACCTGTACGAGAGATACTTTGCCCTCGCCTATTGGCTGCACCTGTGTCTTTACACAACAGACATAGACCACAATGGGTGAATCATTCATCTAGCTAACCCTGCACATATCATCAAGGGTGTTAGCTCACACTTCACACATGAGATTTGGTACAATTTTATTTTCGCTGCGCTTTTTTGGCTCATTATTGAGTCCTATTTACTCTGGTAACTTAGCGTTCCATTTATGGTAACTTAGCGTTCCATTTATTTTAGTTGAGTGTTTACTCCTCACTCCACCATATACATCTTCCATTGCAACACACTGTGATCTGTGTACCTGTTTGAGTGCTCTCCATTGGGGTTCTTTCTCTCCCAGTACCTTTCCTCTGAATGTGTTAGACCAGTACACACGCTGTGAAGCTCACTTCCGCGTCTCGGCTCTCGTCTACGTCACCTCCGGTTTAGGTGAGGTTGTGGGCAGAAGAGCTGTGTGGAGGGATCTCCGGCTGCCAGGACTTCGCGTCACGAGTGGACACTGATTCAACGCATTTCGTCGGTACGAATTCTTCAGGAATCTTCCTCAACCTCCCTCAACCTCCCTCAACCGGAGGTGACGTAGACGAGAGCCGAGACGCGGATGTGAGCTTCACAGCGTGTGTACCTGTCTAACACATTCAGAGGAAAGTCGGGATTTCGTACCACAAATTGATAATATGTACAAAATGTGAGTGTACATTCATGTGCTTTTATTGTTCTATTTTTTAATACAATTTGAGATATACTGCGCAATTAGTATTTTCCATTATTTTCCTGGGTACACTAACCACGGATGGGAAGAAGTCATTAACAAAGGGGCTTCACATGGGGAGTTCCTGATCCATTGCTCAATTCAGAGAGAGAAAAGTGTCTCTGTACTGCTTTATTGAAAAGGGGAAAAGTGTGAGTGGAACTATTTTACACTTAAACAATAATAATTCTGGTTGAAATTGTACCACACCATGTTGCTTCTATTGTTTCTTTCATGGCGTCGATGTGAACACTGGCGCTCCCCTGACTTTTTGAAGAGTATTTTTTTTATGTGAAAGCTTCTATAAAGGGTTTTTTTTATTATGGAGAATGTACTGCTGTACAGATGCTATTGAAGGTCTAAAGAACTGCTGATTCTTGGTATTGGTTCATTGAATTAACTAAGTGCTGTATCAGCGTTCTACATTTTAGACAACTCTATTAAAAAAAAAAAATACTAATATATGTCTGCAATGATAGAAATGGTGCCCTAAATGTGGAATAATGTATTGGAAAGTTTCTCTTTGTGATTAATCAGATTTAATATATAAGCACCACAATTTTCTATATATTAATCAATACTTTGCCTTTTCTCTTGAATTTCTTGATAAAATGTATCTATTACCCTCTGAGGTCTGACTCCCCAACAGTAACATTGCCTGCTATAGAAACCAAAACCCTCCTGCCTCTCAGACAAAAGGATTACATTCACATTGCAGAAGATCAACCTCAGGTACTGTCACTCAACCAAACACCCTTGGCCACTGCCTCTGCTAGAAACCTCACATTAACGGGTCATGAAAAGCCATATATTGATATATCAAATACCCTTGGCAAGCTCATAACAACCTACTGAAACAGGATTTATTTTAAATATATAAACTATCAATAAAATATTATGCTTAACAATAAAGAAATAAGACTTAGTATTCACCGAACCCCCTGAAGGAGGCTGGGAATTGAAAGGATCTTACCTCATGAATAGTGCATGAAAAGAGATTCCAGCTCTTTATATAACCTCAGACAATCACCAATTCAACCAATCAGGGCTTAGCTCTGACCATAGTTACCTGCCTAGCAACCAGACAGTTCACCTGTGCAACTTTTACAATTGAAGTTAACAATTTCTCTTTCTCCCTCCCCCACAAAAGGTAAAATGACACAAAAAAAAAGGGAGGGGGATAAATATATGGTGTCTGTAATTGACCCTACACCTTATTGGGTGAATTGCCAGGGCTACCAGAAATACAATTCATACTGTAATTTAAGCACACACTTCCACACATTTGCAAGCACATGTACTGTATGTAAGTGAAGATGAACAGGACAGGAATATGAGTGACGTAGCTAAACAGAGATGGGAGACAGTGTGTCTTAATTCAGCTGGAATACTGAAGAACAGCAAGTTCACAGGAAATCACATTCAAATTGTAACCTTCCTTGCCCGGCCCAAAGGAGTGCTTTCGAAGTAGTGTTATTTAGGCATAAGGGCTGTGTGGTGGGGTTACCTTTCTTGGGGTACTGGCATCCGTCCAGGCTGGTGTAATAACCGTTGATGGAATAAAGGACGCCAGAAACTTTACTCAGAGAAACAGTTCTTTATTTATTATTGTAGGCATTCATACTTCATCCCTGGGGCTCAGGTAGCACTTCAGGGAAGAACATGGCTTGTCACCTTTCCATACACTTTGGGTGGATAAATGGCAATCCCTTGCATGGGGACATGAGGTTTGTTAGCAGCCTACCAGGACTCGATGCAGGGGTGCACCTTCTATCGAGGACCCCAAATCCTGTCATCCTGTGCAGGACCCTCCTATTCCATACTTTGGCTTGCCAGTGTGCAATTTGGGCCTGTACTTACAAAGACCCTATGTGATACGTTGGGGCTCTTCTCGAGGAATCCCCTGGTATGGGTATCATGCACATCCTCTTTGTTGGGCAAATGTGGCCTTGTCTTCAGAATGTGACACTTTCCCTAACATAAAATAATAAATAAATAATAAAAAATAAAGGTGGCCACTCATCCTAAACATTTAGTGACACATTTAAAGGACAGACAAGATATACAGTGAGGTTCCTCTCGTCTTCTCCTTCAGGAACCTAAGGGCCTAGAAGCTTCTGCAGTCCTTATATACCCTTCTGTGAGGTCACCATTCCCCTGGATACAGGGGGGGGGGGCATGGATATGGCTCAGTCACCTTGACCCGGGGGCAGACTAAACACCTTCTGGAAGGTGGGCATGGCTAGAAGTATACTTAGCATCTCATACCAAGTGACAGGATGAACACTTTCTGGAAGGTGAGCGTGGCTAAATCTCTGCTGAGTTATTTACAACATAATATGGGAAAGGGCGCGGTACCTTGCAACAACCCATGAAGTTAATCTTTTAGGGGCCTTAACCCCCTAAATACACATAGTAATCCCAGGGAGGTGTTACAGAATCAATGACACTTCCCACAGTCCCACTTCCACCCCTACTATAGCAACGTAATAAATAAGGCCCTATATCCTTTAGATATGATACCAGCTTGTGACCTTGGGAGAGTGAGTTTATTTCCTTATGGTAATAAATGAAGAAACAGACCGTAAGGTTTTCAAGTTAAGCATTCAATCTGCAAGCAATATTCTACTAGGTATAGCATTTTGCATTCTTGCAGCACAATATAATTATAACAGGGACATTAAGACAAAAAAAATAGTTTGTAATACAGATAAAGATGCATATTATATAGGTGTAACACCCCTATCCCCCCCACCTGGCTGTAGAGGATAGGGTGTACATGTGTGAACAAGGTTCTGCCCTGCACCCGATGGGATTAGTGTGTTAGCTCCTCAGTCAGTTACCTCTGATCTCAGGGGTCCCTCTGGCTGGTTCAGGCCTTGGCTATAATGGAGGATAGTTGGTGGTTGGGAGAACAGGATAAGAAATAGGGCGCCAGGATCTTTTCAACTCACAGGTATTTTATTGACAGGCACAACAGCTCCAGGCTTGCACAGGATCAATTATCATATAGAACACAATACAGGAAGGCCCCACTAATACGGCGGGTTCCGTTCTGAGGACCCACCGTAAAGCAAAAATCGCCAGAAAGTGGAACCGGCAATTTTCGTTAGGTGCGCATGCGCAGACCGGCAATGCGCCGTTCTGCGCATGCGCGACAGACGGAAACCCCTCCATTCCGCGCATGCGCGACCCATGGATGGCCCACTCTGCACATGCATGGACATGGTGGATGACGGCGGCGACATGACGGCCCTCTTCTCGGCACCGCCGTATATTGGCGGATTGCCGAAAAGCGGATCGCCGAGAAGTGGGGTCCTGCTGTACCTCATTAGACAGGTTCACTGTATAATGCTCTCTTTAGGGCAAGTTCCCTCTGTGCCCCTTCCCATTCAGGTAAGTACTTCTGGTCAGTCTTTGGCCTCTAGTCCACCACAAATCTTTTGGTTTTCCTAGCTCCTCGCACCCTGCATCCCAGAATACTGCTTCAGCCTGAATATCACTTAGGAAGGGCTTGCGTCTGTTCCCTTGATCTTTACTGTTCATCCTAGGAGCTTGAGGCTCCAAGGCAGTCTTCACTTAGCAGTCTCTGGTCCTCACCTCAAGGGGAGGAATTATCCTACACTTCCCTAGGTGAGGGAGCAACTGACTGCCTTTTGCAGAACCCACTTAAAACATACAGCAAGAGGGGCCAAACAATCCCCCCCCCTCTGCTTGCAACTCCACAAGCCCAGACTTTTGCCTGTAAATTGCTACACTTAGCAACTGAGGAAATGTGATTTCAACAGCTAACTATTAACCCTGCTCTGTCCTGGTGTCCGGACATCTTGCAAAATGTCCCGGTTTTTTTTCTGGGCCGTGATTTTTGTTGCGGAGACCAGAGGATGCTGTCGGCGGAGAGTGGAGGATGCAACCGGAGGATAACTTTGGCAGCATCGGGGGACCTCACATTGTTGATTGGAGGATGGAGACAGGTCCCAGTCCTCAGACCCGGTAAACACATTCAACTTTCGGTGTCATCACTAAGCTACCTGCCACAAGGATGACTAGTCTAGCAGAGCTGTGTATCCCCACCTAGCAGAGCTAATACATTTGTAAGGAATATACACAACCCCCTTCCCCAATCTTGTAAGGCTTTAGTGACATTTGTATTTTAAATGACCGTTACTTATTTATGCTGATGATCATTGACTTGTCTGAAAATAAATACATTTGGATATGTGTAGGGTGACCAGATTTTGAAAATGAAAAACCTGGACACATAAAAAAAATATTAATACAACAAATGACATTACTAAAAAGTGAATATTATAACTATAGCTAATAGTGTCACCATTGATGCTGTATTATTCATTCTACCTCTTCCCATTCTCTCTCTACTTTCTCCCCCATTCCCTCTATCCCTCCCCTCCCCCATTTTCTCTCACCCCCCACCCCCCATTTTCTCTCACCCCACCAGTCTCTCTCCCTTCCCTCCCCCCCCCCGTTTCTCTCACTTCCTCTCCCCAATGTCTCTCCCTTCCCACCCCCCATTCTCTCCCCCATCCCTCGTCCATTCTCTCTCTCCCCCCTCCTCCATTCTCTCTACCCCCCATTCTCTCTCTGACCTGCACAGACACACGGCTACTGACCTGCACAGACCCACACAGCCACTGACCTGCACAGACAGACCTTCACAGACCAACACAGACACTGACCTGCACAGACATTGACACTGACCTGCACAGACACTGACACTCACCTGCACAGACACTGACGACACTGACCTGTACTGACACTGACCTGCACAGACACTGACCAACACTGACCTGTACTGACACTGACCTGCACTGACACTGGCCAACACTGACCTGCACAGACACTGACCGACACTGACCTGCACAGACATTGACACTGACCTGCACAGACATTGATACTGAACCTGCACAGACACTGACACTGACCTGCACAGACACTGACCTACACAGACACTGACACTGACCTGCACAGACACAGACACTGACCCTGCACAGACACTGACCCTGTGTCAGGAATTCACTCCTGGCTTTGGCTGGAGCCCTTCCATCCGGAGCTTTGCAGGTTCCAGACAATCTATTACCTGCTTCTGCAATCACCTGCCTCCTGCTGCCTCCTGTGCAGCTCTGGCCTGATTGGCCTCCTGTGCCTGCCCCGCCCTCAGGAAGTTGCAGGACATAGACTTTGCATTCCAAGTTGCAAGTAACTGTGCATGTGTTTGGCCTGCTGGGCTCCTTGTGCCTTGTATCCTGCTTCCAGTCCCCGGCATCCCAAGGCCTTCTTGCATAGCAGCCCCGGCGCTGCTTTCCTTGTTCCTGGCAGACTTCGCCTTCGCCGCGCTGTAGCGGCTACGCTGGTTTCCCCAGCATTTCCTGTGGCGTGTCTGCACCTCTGGTTCCTGCTTCCTCCAAGTGGAGTTACTCCTGGCCTTTTCCTGATGAACTGCAGCACCTCTGCTGAAGCATCTCCGCTGCAGTGGCTTCTCTCCAGGTTCTAGCCTCCTGTGCTGAAGTACCTTCACCCAAGATTTCCTGTTGATGACCTCGGCTTGTTTCCTCGACCACCGCTCCTGTGCCGCCTGCCTTGACCACTGCCTGGATAACGTTAACCCTACTTTCTCCAATCCTGGCCTGGCTATGTCTGATTATGGAATCCGCACTCCGGCCCTGACTCCGTGGCCTAAGGTCGGTGTTTATGCATCCCCACCTCAGCCCCGCAGTCCGGTACCAGTTTGTGGCAAGCACGTACGTTACACCCTGCACAGACACTGACCCTGCACAGACACTGACCCTGACCCTGCACAGACACTGACCCTGACCTGCACAGACATTGACACTGACTTGCACTGACACTGACACTGACCCTGCAAAGACACTGACACTGACCTGTACAGACACTGACACTGACCTGCACAGACACTGACACTGACCCTGCACAGACACTGACACTGACCCTGCACAGACACTGACCCTGCACAGACATTGACACTGACCCTGCACAGACATTGACACTGACCCTGCACAGACATTGACACTGACCCTGCACAGACCCTAACCCTGCACAGACACTGACCCTGCACAGACACTGACCCTGCACAGAAACTGACCCTGCACAGACACTGACACTGCACAGACACTGACCCTGACCTGCACAGACACTGACACTGACCTGCACAGACACTGACCCTGACCTGCACAGACACTGACACTGACCCTGCACAGACACTGACACTAACCCTTCACAGACATTGACACTGACCCTGCACAGACACTGACACTGACCCTGCACAGACATTGACACTGACCCTGCACAGACATTGACACTGACCCTGCACAGACACTAACCCTGCACAGACACTGACCCTGCACAGACACTGACCCTGCACAGACACTGACCCTGCACAGACACTGACCCTGACCTGCACAGACACTGACACTGACCTGCACAGACACTGACCCTAACCTGCACAGACACTGACCCTGCACAGACACTGACACTGACCCTGCACAGACATTGACACTGACCCTGCACAGACTTTGACACTGACCCTGCACAGACATTGACCCTGACCCTGCACAGACATTGACACTGACCCTGCACAGACATTGACACTGACCCTGCACAAAAACAAAAAACCAAAAATGCCCAAAGCTACTTCCAATGTGACAAAAATACACAGTGCAATACCTATATATCTCTTGTAAAAAGGGCCATTTAGTTTAACCCTTTGGCCAAAGCGTCTTAAGCCTGCTGCCATTAACAAGGCATGACCGTAGCAGGTCCTAACACTCACCTGGGTTAACATTCTTATTTACCTGTATAATTACAGGAAGAATGATCACATTGGGTCTGTCGTAACCTGGCAAAATGAAACTGACCTGCCAACTTGGAAACTGGGGTGGAGCAAGCTTAAACCTTGGGGGGGAGAGGCCACTACCCTCCCATAAGAAACTGAGACCAGCTGCACACAGTTAACAAAATACACAAAATACATTTAGCCATGCCCACTAGCACTCCTTTTGACACTTATATGCATATATATATATATATATATATATATATATATATATATATATATATATATATATGAAGTGGTAATGGTTGGGGTTTCTCAGAGCTTGTTGGGAATCTGTGTATTGTATTTCACCCTAGATATGTGCCATACTTATTGATTTACAACAATTAAACATGGCACTATTCTTCTTCACAAGACCCCACAACCATTACTAACTATTAAAGTTTTATCACTCATATTTATTATGCAAAAATAAAGAATAATGCTGATCACTACACAATATGAATGATAATAACCAATATTTTCCCAGGCTGATATTGGAACAGGGTGCAAGCATCAAGTGATAGTCTTGATGCTAATTATACACAATTAGCAGTATTAAGCCTCAGCTGTGGGCGCTCAACCAAAGATTCTCAATCACAGTTAAAACGTCATATATATAGACCATAATATTCAAACCATGGAGTAAAATGTCCAGTCCAATGATAGATGGTGCTGCTAGCTTCAAATGTAGGGAACAACCCAGCGTTCACCGAAGGTACTACAGTATAGTAGAGAAAAACAAGAAAACAGCACACACCTCATAGTGTAGTATTAAAATTTACTTGACAAGAAAAAGATAAAAACGCACTTACAAAAAATAAGTGCAATATAGGCACTGAATATGAACACTCCAGTAGTTTGGTAATCAGGGTTCACAAACCAAAGCCACACCCCTGATGAAGAGGCACACGCCTTGAAATGCGTAGGGTGGTTTTGGTGGTAGCAGACAGTGGTAATCTAGAGCAGTGATTCCCAACCAGGGCTCCTTGAAACAGTCTCAGGGGTTCCTCCTATGGACCACAGACCCCCCCCCCTCCCGGGGGAGGGGGGTTGGTATGTATTTTGTAGGGTGGATTGAGAGAGAGTGGGATGATTGACGGAAGGTAGGGGCGAGTGAGAGAAGAGAGGGGGGCAGGAGGGAGTGAGTGAGGAAAAGAGGGAGTAAGAGTGAAACGCAAGGGATAAATACATGCGAGGCGGGAGGGGGGAGAGTTAGTGAGATGGATGGGAGAGAAATACATGGATAAAGGGTGGGAAATAGAGGTGACTCATGAGGTGTGAAATGTTGTGACTGACCCCTGTCGAACCTACTATGTGTCAGCGAGATAGGGGTTCCCCGAGATTTTTCGAAATACTTCAAGGGTTCTTCCAAACAAAAAAGGTTGGAAATCACTGATCTAGAGGGTGGAGCTGCAGGTGAAGAAGAACGAAGGAGGACTCCTGAGAAAGGCTGGGTAGTCTTTTAGAACATCACCATCCTCCTAGCTCCTGCTAGTCCCTCCCTGTGTTGTGTTGCCGGGTGCTATTGCAGCAGTGACGTCATGACGAACAACGCGGTGACGCAAGTCCCACGTGATGCGGAAGTCCCCTGGACTGTGAAGAACTAGTCCCAACCCACAGGAACTGACGGACGCATCTGAGCAGGGAGGAATGACCGTGCAGTGAACCCTGATTACCAAACTACTGGAGTGTTCATATTCATTGCCTATATTGCACTGATTTCTTGTTAGTGCATTTTTATCTTTTTCTTGTCAAGTAAATTTTAATACTACACTATGAGGTGTGTGCTGTTTTCTTGTTTTTCTCTATCATATTTATTATGACAAACTTTTATTAAACCCTTTTCAAAATTAATTCAGAACGCACCAGAAATACATTACCTCCCATCCCCTTTCTCTCACTCCCTCATCCCTTTTCTCACTCTCCCTACTGCACCTCATCCCGTATCTCTCACCCTCTCATCCACTCTCTCTCACCCCCTCATCCCTTTTCTCTCTCTCTCCATAACCTATATCTCTCTCCCCCAACACCTTTCTCTCTTCCCCATCATTCCCTTTCTTCCTTCTCTGCTCATCCCCCCTCTCCCCCCATCATCTCCTCTCTCTCCTCCCCTCATCACCCCTCATTTACCCCCTCATTCCCTCTCTTCCCCCTCACCCCCTCTCTGTTTCACTTCCCTCATCCCATCTTTCTCCCACCTTATCCCCTCCCTCATCCCCTTTATCTCATCCCCTCTCCCCACCCTCATCCCCTCTATTCCCCCTCTCTCCTTCCCCTCTTCCTCCTCTCACCCATCTCTCTCTCTCCTCTCCTTATCTCTCCTCCCCCTCACTCTTCCACCCCTTCCCACTCTCTCCCCCTCCCTCTCCCCCTTTCCCTCTCTCCCCCTCCCTCTCTCCCCACTTCATATCTCCCCCCTCCATCTCTCCCCCTCCATCTCTCCCCCTCCCACTCTCTCTCCCTCCATCTCTCTCTCTCTCTCCTCCCCCCTCCTCTCTCTCTCTCTCTCTCTCTCTCTCTCTCTCTCGTTGCAGTAACAACAGACGTAAAATGTGGTGAGGTATAAACAGTGATAGGCTTTTGGGACTACCACTTTTCCCCAAACTATCATTATTATTTCAATATGAGTAGTGTGACAAACGGCTTACTCCGGGGCTCCGCCGTCTGTCCGGGACTGTTAGAACACGGTCTTTTAGGGTAGGTTAAATGATGAGGCGTCACGTGCTGTTCCTTTAAACAGGCTATGCCTGGTTTATTCAGTCACAGGCACTGAGACTGCCACAGTGCATGCAACAGAAATAGAGCAAAACAAAAAGCTGCTCACCTGAGCGATAACTTAACTTAGGTTTTCCCTGACTCAGGGTTGAAGTGGCTTTTCCACTTCCAACAACGCTGTTGCATTGCATTGGTTCAGCATTTAGTGGGCAGACTTTCGCGGTGTGGCCCCTCTCATAACAATTTACACATTTAGGTACATAGTCTGTGTCCCACTTAGAGCCCTTTTTCGGCTCCCCATGTTGGCTGTTGCCCTTAGTGTGCGAGCCACTGTTGCTGGTGCTGTGTGAAGGCGGTCGTCGCTCTCCAGCCCCCCTTAACCCTGGTACCTTTTTATCATCTCTGGAAGAGTCCTGGAACCTTGGGTCGTGGGGATGCTCCATGCTTATGGGTTGCGTGTGCTCTTCTGCTGCATTGTATCTTTCTACGAGGGCCACCAGCTCGTCTGCATTGTGGCGGTCACTCTGACTGACCCAACGGCGTAGGGCAGAGGTAAGTTTCCTCAAGAACTGATCCATGACCAACCGTTCCACGATGTGGCTTGCTGAGTTGATCTCGGGTTGCAGCCACTTCCGAGCTAGGTGGATGAGGTCATATATCTGGGATCTGGTGGCTTTATCCAACGTGAAGGACCATGCGTGGAACCTTTGGGCGTGAACGGCCGTGGTCACGCCAAGGCAGGCGAGGATCTCGGTCTTCAATTTTGCATAGACGTTAGCTTCGGCTGGCTCTAGATCAAAGTAAGCCTTCTGGGGTTCGCCGCTTAAGAAGGGTGCAATCGCACTGGCTCACTCAGCTTCTGGCCAACCCTCTCTCTGTGCCGTGCGTTCAAAAGTGAGAAGATAGGTTTCAACATCATCCGAGGGCCCCATCTTCTGAAGGTAGTGGCTTGCCCTGGTCATTTTCGGGACTGGGGCTGCCTCTGCCAGTGGAGTCTTAATGATAGCCTCTCTCAGGATCTCGAGTTCCTGCTGTAAGCCCTGGGCGAATCGTTGTTGCTCCTCTCTCAGCAAGCGGTTTGTCTCTTGCTGGTTTGCATTTGCCTCTTTCAGGGCTGCATTCGTCTGTTGCTGGTTTGCATTAGTCTGTTGCTGGTTTGCATTAGCCTCTTACAGGGCTGCATTCGTCTGTTGCTGGTTTATTAACAGCTGTTGCTGGGTTTCATTTGCGTCTTTCTGGGCAGCGACATTGCGTACCAGCGCACTCACCACGTCTTCCATCTTGTTTGGAGAGAAAAAAAACTTTTTTTTTTAAAGTTCTTTAACCCGCAGACCTTTTAGTGTTCTGCCCGCATTCTTCACCATATGTGACAAACGGCTTACTCCTGGGCTCCGCCGTCTGTCCGGGACTGTTAGAACACGGTCTTTTAGGGTAGGTTAAATGAGGAGGCGTCACGTGCTGTTCCTTTAAACAGGCTATGCCTGGTTTATTCAGTCCCAGGCACTGAGACTGCCACAGTGCATACAACAGAAATACAGCAAAACAAAAAGCTGCTCACCTGAGCGATAACTTAACTTAGGTTTTCCCTTACTCAGGGTTGAAGTGGCTTTTCCACTTCCAACAACAAAACAAGGTACTTTGCAGTTTTAGACAAAAAGGAACATAATCATTTAACCTGTTTGGGGAGAGGCTTTTCCCCTCTCTGCTTCCAGCAGCCTTCCTGTCTCCAGGCTCTTGGGGAGAGGGAAGAGGAACCAGGAAATCAGTCTTAAATACCTGATTTCTAATTAGCATGACAGGTGACAGAAATCAGGCAGCAGACAAACTCTGGTCTGGATCCCTCATCCCTCAGTTCCTGCACTTGCCAAACTGTGGGATGGAGTGCATGTATTATGAGGCTGCACTCCCAGGCCAAACAGGATAGAAACTGTTCAGTATCATGGGAGCCCTATATATGGAATTGATTACCATCCCCTGGTTTCTGTCACAGTAGCTTAATTTGTGAGTCCTAGAAAAATATGAATCTGCAAGCATCCATAACAAGTACAGATACAGCGTGTACACTTATGCAGACCCAGTTATACATCAGCGGTCTATGTAATGAAGAATCTAGTGCTGTTAATCCTTTGACCATGAAAACATAACAATAAACTGATGAGGACACATAAGTGAAATATTTCTGTCAACATTGGAAATGGTTGAATATTCTGTGAAGTGAGTTTTCAAACCTTTAACGTTTCCTTATACCTGCAGAACTGCTATCTTATACAATATTTTCTACCGTTTATTTCAGTGGAGAATTCCAACATGTTTTGAAAAGACAAAACATTTTGTCTTTTCAAGTGACGGCCGCGTCACGTCAGCGGATCAATCAATGAGGTGTTGAAAGCGTTACTTTTTTACTTTGGTAGGAATCACTTCACTCAACCTAGGGAGATTTGGACAGCATTGGTTTAGCAGTCTCCGAAACACAGACAAATACGAGCTCGGGAAGATAGGAGTCAGACAACAGGGCTGCTGCTTCCACACTTCAAAGTTTTATTCAGTTGTGCCCCGTCATTTATACAGAAAACCAAGGGCATGTTAATACATACACTGGCGACACACTTTATTCGAGCTCGGCTAGTCCCACGAATTCGGGTATACCCGGGTGTATTGAGGTTTGTGACTGTTTTCTGCCCGAGTGCATTGAGTTATTTTCCGGCAGGGATTGAAGCATTTTATTCCCGTTGGCTGCAATACTGCACACTACATATATATATACTGCATTACAATTCATGAATTTATGCCATCTGGTAGACACGCGAAGCATTGCAGCCTATTAAATCCTAATCATTATCATTTAACAGATCAGCCGCCCATCAGCCAGGCATGAACCCAGGCTGGGAAGGCAAATGCAACGGGGCTTGTCAGAGGTGAGGAGCGGCGCATTCCAGGTATCTGCCAGGTACATACCGGGTATTTGCTCGAATAAAGTGTGTCGGTGCAGTAACATATTATGTTTAACAATGTGAGAAATAACTAGTTTCTGTAGAGGTTATGTATCTGTGTCTTTGGTCAAAGCATTAGTAAATCATTACATCTTGCTTGTGTTTGGCCGGCAGTTTCTACTTCTACATTACAAAGAGAAATACAGGGAATGTTTATCAAGAGCATGCAGCTGTCTTGTTTGGGACATTTTACAGCTCTTGCTATTGTATGAAAGACAAACTGAGAACAATAAAAGTAAATAAAGATTACAACTAGCATAGTGAGTTACACTGTAACTCTCTCAGTACTGGAACAGCTCAAATAAGAAGGATAAAGCTAGCAGATTATATTAACCCTTTAAATCCCTGAGATTTGTAGAGCTGACATATAATTTTAACCCTTCAGGTGTGAACCGCTCACGTGACGTCACGGCCACGCCTCCCATCGCTTGAACATTGATGAGACCATTGTTCACACATCGCGCCAGCAGCAGGCGTGCGCTCCGCTTGCGCTGTGAGTATAATCTCAGCCCAAGGTATAATATCAGTGATCTTTTTTATGGATGAGCAAACAGATGGAGTTAAATGTATGCAGAACTGTAACCCTACTAGGTTCCTTTTGACGTATTCAAAGCAAAGATTGTATTGCATTCAGTCCATCGTTTTTGAAGTACAGTACAAAAGATATGACTGAGCTTACTGCACAGTGATAATGAAATTATGTTTGCAGTGTTATGACTTAAGTTAATGGTACTAAATATAAATTCTCTTTTACTGACAACGTAAGCTTCTTTCTTTCCAAAAATGTTTTCTATTTTTAATACCTGTAATATCTTTCTGTTCTAACACAGTACATCGTCTAATAAAGAGCATTGCCTGCTGTGTAAAAGTAATATGCACTGTTGCTCTTAAGTACATTATCCTAATGGCAATTCAACTATTTCCTTTAGAGGTACATTAGCTTTTACTAGTTAAGAAACACATACTGTATTGCAGAGTAGTAACCATATTGATCTTGGTCTGAAGAGCAGGCTTGTGAAGTTTCCAAAGCTAATGCATAACAACACCATGAAGGACTCTCATAATGGTCCAAAAAACATATCACCACTTGCAATACAGTACATCTACCTCAAGTACAGTGACATTCAAACACAATAAACAAAAAAATGTTGTTTGAAAACCAATGAGAAAAAAGCACTTAAATCTATTAGCTTCCATGGTGGTCTACAAAATATAAAAATTGTACTGTATATTCTGCTGTCCCCTGCGCTAGCAAAAGCAAATATACAGTATAAATATTTGTGTGAAAACAAAGAAACAGAAGTCTCCTAATGAGCACTCAAACATGTACTTGAAAAAATATCAAATTTATTAGTAACAACATCATAAAAACATATCATTAAAACAATCACTCTGTACTGTATCAAACACTGTATTAATACACAGGAAATACCCTGAACCCCTGTATACAGGGAGAGAAAAAAGAGACAGAATACCTGTAGGGACAAAGTCTAATTACTGTAGTGTAATCAGTGTAAGGCACAGTGTGCCCCTCACCAACTGGACCGGCCGGTCTAAATAAGTCTACACAGAATATAAGTGTGAAGCCTGATAATGTAGTGTAGAAAGTCACAAGACGTACTGTAAGTGTGTACTGTACATGGTCAGACAACACAAGCAGAAACATCAGGAGATATACTCTGAGCTGCATATAAATATTTGTGTAGTAACATTTAAGATGGCTCACTTCAATATGTTATCCTTCTCAATCTCATAGTTATATACTCCCATCACTTTGTCAGGATGAAGCATGAGAACAAATAAAGCTCACGTCATGAGATTTAACCCTTTTCTACCATTACTCCCCCAGTTAGGTGGACAAAAAAGTCATGATACTGTATGATGGAAACAAACGGAATGAAAATGATTTTGTAGAAGTGAATGCACAGTGTGACTCTACCAAGTGGCTACATTACTTGAAGAACTAATTCCCCTGCAGAACCTCCCACTAAATAGCTGTGCCTGTCAATGGTGGGCAATGGGAAGGGGAGAATAAGCAGGCTGCAAAGTCTCTGGGGGTTGCATGACACCCAGGTACAGACAGGGCCGCAGACAGATTTCCCGGGGCCCAGGAACTAGAGTTACATCCTGGGTTCCCCACTAATGACTATGGTCTTGCGAGTCACCCCCCCCCCGCATTTCACACCACACTCACCCCTCTATTTCCCCCCCCCACTTCCCTTGTATTTCTCTCCCCTCCATCTCACTCCCTCTTCCTCACTCACCACCCTCCATCAATTATCCAACGCTCACTCAATCCCCCCGCCTCGCATGTATTTCTCTCCCCTGCGTCTCTCTTACTGTCTCTTGTCTTCACTCACTCCTTCACCCGCTCTTACACTCTCTCTATCCTCTCACTCGCTCCCACCATCTGTCACTTACCCACTCAATCCCCCCTCACACAATCCATACCAAAAAACCCCACCCCCAAATACAAAAAACCTTCCCAACACCCCTTAAATACACACCAAACTCCCCTCCACCCCTAATACATATAAAAAAAATACACCCACCCCCCAATACATATATCAAAAAAATACCCCCCAATACATATATAAAAGTAAATACCCCCCCCCCAATACATATAAAGAAAATGGGCCTGGGGAGGGGGGATGGTATGGGCCTTGGGGGGGGGGGTTGAAAGGTATGCAAAGCAGCACACCGGTACTCACACACAGACAAGTACAAAGTACTGTAACTCCTCCCCCGGATGTCATTCAGAGGAAGGGGGGAGCAGGGGGGGAGGGGGGATCAGGGGGGTAGGAGGTAGGGGGGAGCATGGGGGTGGGGGGGAGAGCAGTGGGGGGGAGCAGTGGGGTGGGGAGGGGGGAGCAGTGGGGTGGGGAGGGGGGGCAGCACCCTGCAGTTCCCAGCCTATGTCGCCTGCTCTCTCTGCTCTCCCCTCCCTCCTCACTGACTTGCAGCAGCTCACAACACTCAATCCTGCTTTGATGTTGCACTGTACCCGTCTGTAGCACTGACTGTGGTTAAGTCGCTGCTTGGGGGGATTTCTGCATCCCCTATCAGGCTGCACCCTATATCAGCTGCCCCGCTCGCTCTCCCTCTGTTATATGTGTGTAGCGCTGTTTCCCCCACCCTATGGGAGATGTGGCAGCTACTGTGTATGTGGTGCTTTACCTGTGGCTCACAGGAGGCCTGGACCTCCGCTAATGGGAGCCTGGGGTGTACCTGGATCCTCTGGTGACGGCGCCTCCACCTACGAGGGATCCTGACAGCGCCGGATAACCCCTTCACAGGACCCAATGCAATAAGTACACACAGCGTATATAATGACAGGTTTACTGACATGCAAATGGTAACACATGTAACCCCTGTTCCCCCCCATCCCCTATCTCATATAGGGCTCCTTTGGGGAAAACTGCTCTGGTTACTACTCATTGTGTGGTGCTAGCATACCTGCTGGTTCCAGGAGGACTGAGTGGCTGCGGTGGTAAGGGGCATAGGACAAGTTTTAGAGCCTAATTTGTGGGTCGATCTTCAATGTTCAGTGCCTCCACCTTTGACAGGATCCCAGGCTATGGGATGTCAGCTCCCATCACTGCACCCTTTAATCCTCCTGCCCAGTAACCGACACCCAGACAGAGGTCTGATAAATAAGCAGTGTGTATTGGCATTTTCTCTCCTCACTCCTTCTCTTAGTCTCCCACTGCACAGGACGCCTGGATGGTGCAGGCTCCATCTCTTGGGGCACTCATTTCGTCCTGCGACCAGGACTCTCTCTGAGTCTGCAAAGAATAGCATTTGTTGGTACTTACGTCTATGGCTCTGAAGAAGGGAAGACCCAAAGTAACCAGCGAAATTTGCATAAGACGCGACGGAGTCTCGATGACATCATCGGTGTGCTCCCGGAGATCCGACATCTAGATCCTGTGAAGAGCCTGTGCCACCACTCACCTATGGTAGCAGTGTTCCTCCACACAGTGAGACATGCACCGACATCTGAGAGAGAAGGGGTCTGATTTCCTTGTCTGGCCTGAACTGATGTGACGGGATGCAGTAGCTGATGTGGTAACATGTCCCAAACATGTCATGTTAATATTAATATTGATTGATGTAAGTGCAATACTCACCTGCTGATATATATCAATACACTCTTTATATATTACACTATGAGGTTTTGCGCTGTTTTCTTTTTGTTTTTTTGCTATACAGTAGTACATTTAATTCCCAATGACACACATATTGTAAAATATTTGTACTGTACAGTATGCGTACCACAGCCCGTAAATGCTTGAACACATGTGCACTAGAGCTTGAGTTCACTCATACGCACTTTGGTATACAGTACCTGTATAATGTACTTAAAGCATTATCGGGTTTTTTTGGGGTTTTTTCAGAGATAAAAGCTATACCGGTTGTAGACTGCTTGCCTTGAGAATTCTGCACTAAAACCCATACAACGCTGCCAGCCTGCTCTTGGCCATCTCAAGAGTTACTGCGAGATACTGTAGCCACAGATTTTCCATGGCAAGTGGTCTAAAACCGGTAAGTACAGTGCACTACCAAACATCTGTGTGATACTGAATTGTGCACACATGAACGGGAATAAGTGACACGTTGCATTGCAGTTAGATTTTTAAGACACAATAACTCGCGATCGCCCACTTGAGTTTCTGGCCGGTATTACAGACAATGCTACATTTCAATTTCTGCACTCTTTCAAACCACAGTAAACTCGTGGCTAATTCGCGTGAAAAAAATCTGCAATCTCACGGCTAGCCTAGAAGAAGAAATTGTTGAATACCGGTGGATGCATCTGTAGTTTACTGCAATCGTTGGATTTCATGTTCCACACACTTCCCTTGCACATTTGCCTTTGCTTCATAGCTATACTAAAACGTTGTAGATAAGTATTTTTTTCCTTTTTCCTCTTCCTTATTCTTGATACATTTTTTCAGATGTTGTTTACCATTTTTTTCTTTTTATATGATCCATTGTGATATCTTATTTTGCTTGGCTGATAACATTTGATGTTTTAATCTGACGTTTTTGGACATCATTTCCTTGGGAAGCCAAGTGGGGTTTCATGTACACTGTAAGTTTCTGGGTTGAGTGCTGAGGACACCTTTGGTTATTTACCATATTTTTTTCTTTAGGAACCAGGGATGTCTTTTTGTCCTCGGGCACCTTGCACTATTCATATGTTTGCCTAGATGTTTTTCTATGAGTGGTTCTGTGTGAATCTGACTTCCAAACTATTTAATAATGGTTTGGTCCCTATTTTTATTTCCCCCACTTATTTTCTTAATTTAGGTGGGATGTGGGTAGAGGGGAGTAGGGTTCAAATGTACAGTATCAGGCTGTTAACTAGAAACAAAGATTTTAGTGACTAAAAATGTAACAAAAAACACTCCACAAAAATCCACGCTAAAAGTGTTAGTGTGCTCATTATTATGTCATTATAGCATCCTCATCTGCAGATTTATCAGTGTGTGATGGTTTCTTCAGTAGCAATCATACTGCCAACGGTGAAAACCAATGGAGCCTGATCATCCCATACAAAACAATTTTTTTTACTATGATCTACCTGGTAGGCCCTCTGGTGGCGTGTGTCTGACATAACAGTTACGTGTATAGGGCAGAAAAAAGGTTAATAGGATGAACTTGTTTAGCTGAGTAGGATCTGATCTGACAAGAGCCGGCACAAACATAATCACAACCTAATAAAGCTCCCTGCCCCCAGAAACTAAATGGCGCATAGGATCGGAGTTGCACTGTGCTGCAATCAATTTTGGGGCACAGATTTAATGAACTCGTCAATGATTGATAGATTGTGGCTCTTCCTGTCACCGCCAAGTTGATTTGCCCCAAAATTAATTGCAGCAACACGAGACCCCTGGATACCAGGTGTTCCTGCCTCCTAGCCTAGCAAGTTAATTAGGGGGCTAGAGGAAGTGATAAACATTGTACCCCGCTGATGCCCAATCACTGGACAAGTATTGACTACCCCTCTGCTAGGGTGTACTTTACAGGAAGAGCGGTTTCTTTATGTTTAAGTATAAGAGCACTTACATGGTATATATGCGAATCACTGTGCAAGGGAAAGAAAAGCTTTAACTTGGCTTCCTTTCATTTGTGTTAAAGTACTTTTAATACAAAAAATATGTCAATCAGTTTATACACTGCTCTTAGTTTCAACAACATATCACTTGTCACTGAAAAGAAAACAATATTACAGTATTAGCACTAACAGCTGAATCGTGCTCTGCTAAACAACAATGGATTATATTTTCAAAACAGTTTTATGTCAAGCTAAATGTAATGTACAGATTGTATAAATGGTTAGTTTCTTTTTTATGGAAAATAAAGTATTGTACAGTAAGTGTGGCCCCCTTGCCCCGTGTCTAAGGGAACTACGTGTGCTGCTGTTACCTGTGGCTCACAGAAGGCCTGAGTCTCCGCAGCTGGGAGCTTGGGGTGAGCCCCCGTTCCCCTCGGTGCAGCGCCTCCACCTGAGAGGGATCCCAGCGCAGAGGGATAGCCCCTTTCAGGACTATTTACAGTGAAATGATACACACACCAGTATATAACAATTGGTTTACTGACAATAGAATAACAATATAACGGTACAATATAACACACAATACAATAATAACAACACAGGGTGAGTGTCCCCCAAAGTACCTAGCACCAATATCCCTGGTGTCCTTCCCCAATGAGAGTCAGTCCCACCCAAGTGTAGGGAGTAGCGCTAACCCTGTGGACCGTTGGTGCACTTTACCTCCCTGGGCACTCCTGTATCCAGGAACCGCTGGATGAGCAAAAAGGATCCATCTGATCCCACAATGTCTGCTGAATCCTCTCTCTCTGGTCCGAAGACGTCCGCCTCTTGAGAGAGCTTCAGCTAGAGGGTGTTCCTTAATGTCTAGAGTTGCCTGTGGTCTGATCCTAGACCGCAGGCTGCAGCTCACCACGTGGCGTTCCTTCGCTGGTGCTACACCTGACACTATAAGGCTAAAGGGTAGCGCTCCTGTCTGGGGTCTTCCCTATAGCAGCCACAATCTAAAAGAGAAGAGATAGGATGATCGAGATAAGCGCTGCTCTGATAGATATCAGACTCACCAGGTAGGACAAAAATAATTTATTAAGACTACATAAAACGGATACTAGGGAACATAACAAAAAGGCCTCCTCCCACGCGTTTCGGAGCAGCGCTGATATCGATCATCCTATCTCTTGTCTAAAATTTCGATCACGGTCTCGCAGGAAGTGTGTCATTTACCCCTCCAAGGGAACATACAGCCGGGAGCAGCAGAGGGGACGGACCATTGTGAGTTACGAGAACTCTATCCGTGGGCTGCTGCATCTGCAGCCGCTGGCCCCACATGGAAGGTGGGTCTACAAGCGGCTCTTACCCCGCGTCTCCATAAGGCCAATTTCTTGCTCCATATACTCTTCATCAAGATGGACAGCTGTGGGAGTTGTCCTAGAGGGGACAGACGGTTTCCTTTGACAATCTAAAAGAGAATTTAGGACCTAGCTGGGACCTGAGCGACAAACCTAGTCCTAGACCAGGGGAGCACTGCTGTCTGGATACTACCACAATGGTTCTCTTCTTCTTCCAACTGCCAGCAACTCCCAAACTGTGTCAACATTCTACCTGCATGCCCCTCAGGCTCCTGGGACATGTAATCCCTTGCAGAGCCTCTCCTAAGATTACCACCGCAACTCTGGGGACTGCGCATGCGCAAAGACTCAACTGCGTGAACCTAAAATGGCCACCGCAACTTCTTTCCTCTGCGCATGCGCACGGCTGCAATTGCACATGCGTGAACTACAAGATTGCGGCCCCCGCTTGCCGGGTACGCCGCGTTGCTCTGCCGCTTCCATACACCGCAGCCGCCCCCCTCCCCGGCACCGGAGGTAAGAGGGGACACGGCTACATATGTTAAGTTGATTTAAAAGCAATACAGAGAATAATTGGTTTATATTTCTTAAAGCAATCTGTTCTGTTAGATTGTTTTTTTTTGTTTTTTTAGTATTTGTGCTTCGTTAGTGGCTTTGTGGGTGTGTCGCAGAGTTCAACCAGCCTATTCCCCTCTGCCACTAAGTGAACCCTTAAATCTACCAGGCAAGAATGCTTGCCTGGAAGAACAGTATGCTAGTTAGTCCTGGCTCTAATGGGCAATAGAAAGTTGACATTGCGGTGTAAATTTTTGGCAGAACCTGACAACATTTAATAGGTAAATTAGCCGGCAACAGTGGGGTCCAAGCAGCTGGGAGGACCTGAAAGGATGGCTGCTTTATGGTTTGTTTTACTTTTATCCTGCAAATTGGAAAGCACACTTTGTTATAAAAATATCCCTTTGTGATATACTTTGTGAACAGTATTTAAGCTTAACCTGAAAAACATTCTGCCCCACTGACTTACCTAGGTGTACAACCACTGGACAAGTATTGGTTACACCTCTTCCAGAGAACCCCTGTTATAATGTACAGTAACCTACTATAAGACGGTTAGTATGAAAAGGGGCACATCATTTTCTAAGAAATCCATTAACTAAAGATAGATGTTATGCTTTTAAAATAGGCTATTGAGAGTTCCTATCACCAGTAAGCTGTATTGGTGAATCCAAAGTCAATGATGTGTCAATATTGAGGGCCAATGAAGGCTCACAGAGAGTTGAAAAGGAAGACAGAAAATAAGATTAACAAATGGTCCCTCAAAGCTTCAACAAAGTTGACTAAGCATTAAACTATAATTCATTGTTTCTATAATGTTCCAATCACCTTTGAGCTTCTTACTTACAGATATAGCCAGATTTACTGTCCCTGGAACCGCGGGAAGAAAAGCTTAATACCGCAGTTCCAGGAACACTAAAACCGCAGATGCCAGCAGGCTGTCCGTTCTGCCGAATGGGACCGGCACAGAAAATATCTCGCTGCTAAGGTATCCAGAACACTGAGGCTGGTTTAGTGTGGATTAAAAGTGTGGATCTTTATTAATAACAACTTTATTTATGTAGCACTTTTCTCCCAGTGGAACTCAAAGCATTTCCCACATTCAACGCTAACAGTTAAAAAATCACGCAAAACCCACACACACCCCCACCCCCGTTTAAATCTATAAAAGAAGCCAAGCACAAGATAAAATACAGGATGAACAGAATATATACTGTATATTCCTATATTTATTTTCTAATAGCAACACTGTAAACATAATTTTTAATGATATTTTCAGGCACCACGAGTCCCTAATACAAAGAGCTTACATTCCAATTTTGACACAGAAGAGACACAAAGATAAGTGACTTCCCTAAACTCATAAGAAGAGCTGACAATTGGATTCAAACTAGCTTCACCCAGTTCAAAATGTATTCACCACTGTGCTACTTGTCTAATGGATACAGAATTCAATTGAGGATTACAGAGACCTGAGGGGAATAAAGAAACTAGGTGAACAAACTGTCACAGCTGCTGGAAAGTTATTGACTAACGCGGTTATTTCTTTTGATGACACTTTTCTTAATTTATTTTCTTCTTGAAGTGGCAGCAATGGCTAAGTTTAAAGTGGACAGCAGCAAATGTGCAAAATAGTAAGTGAGTATGCGCCTTTATGATTAATCAACAACATTCTAAAAAACTGCTCTCCTGCAGAGCTGGAGGTGAAGCACAGTATCACGAACATCACACCTGTGAGCACGTGACTTGTGTATGTGATAAGGGTTAATACATCCAGCTGACTCACTTATCCCCCCGCAGGGTCCCTAAAATGAGCAATATCTCCCCCTAAAACCGTCACACTAAACCTCAATTCGCTGCCAAAACCGAGAATAGTTTGTGTTCTAAAATACCGTTAATCTCTTCAAAAAGCGTTAGATTAGTTAGAGCCCCTAGACAGTGCTTATTCAATTTTAGATTTAATATACAAACATAGTACAGTGCTTGGTTACAGAAAAAAAAATGTTACAACTGTAGCCTTGTCTGGTTTTGGCTACCAGTGCCCATGAGGTTGAGACTGTCGCTTCCACTACTCCTCGTTCCTATCTGTAACTGAGCACTTATATCTGGACTTTGGGGACTTGATTAACAGTAAATCTGAGCATCTCATCGGCTGAACGGAGGCTGTATACCTACCCTGATCTCAGACTAATAGTGTGGGATAAAGACACCTGATGACTTCGTTCCCGTGCGGTCCAGATCCAGTTTTGAATGAGTGGAAACAGCTACATTGTAGCATTCTGTGCCTTTTTATTATTGCCTTCATGTACGCAGAACCTTGAAACCTTTTAATATATAAACACTGTTTATTAAATTTTTCACGATGAGCGTTGTGCGCTGTGTTTTGTTGTTTCTACTGTAGTTACCCAGGGTTCTGGGCTACCCTGTCTACAGCAGCAGACGCTCTCTCATCCATATATTGGGAACAGAGTCTTATCATTATTTCCACCTTTTTGTCACTATTATGGGCATTTGGTGTTAATTCACATTTACACTGTATTCACATTTATTCAGTTCATTTTAGCTGCGTACTTGTCTTTTTAATGTTATTTTTATGTCTGAAGTGCTTATTCCCATTATGTGTTATATTATTACGTCACATGTATTACTGCTGTGAAGCACTATGTTCATAAATGGCGCTATATAAATAAAGATACCCATTAAGGTTGAAACGTCTGTGAATGGTTTCTCTGGCTTTGCATCTGATTCCCATGCTGTGCTTTAAAGCTGTGTTAACAGCAAGCATTGGCTTATATGGGATCCATGTAACAATGGTTTTTCAGGCAAAAGGTGACACGGTGTGCTCATTTGCATGTCATTTCCCAGAATCCCTTGCTGCAGTGGAAACACTGTATGCTGGGTGATAATGGTGAAAGGCAGGGTTGCAGACCGGCCTAAGACATGTGAATGTGCTCACAAGTGATCTTTTTATTTGCTATATGCAATACGGTGGAGGTTTCTCGTTGTCTTTTTCACCCACAATAACTTAAAACGTGATGGTAAATAAAGATATACATACATCTTTGAAGACGAAGCCTGGCAGAATGGAGCGTTCTGCACACTGTCAGCTGTCGCTGTTATCTAACCATCACCTTGGTTGAGGGTTTTATTTTCCCACAGATATGAACACAGGAACAAGACCATGTCAATTTTTAAATCGTCTCACAGAAAACAAAGGAAAATGTATTTTAAAATGTCCTATTAACGCCTTGCGTACTGTATTATTAAACTATTGAATATTTTAATATCTTTATCGTGACACACAATATACCAAAATGTTGACATTTCAATTCCCCGAGACTTTAATATGGAAAGTTAGTATTAGACTAGTTGATCTTCAGCGGCATCTTTGAAAGTAGCAGTTCAATAGAGCCTCCTCTGGGGCTGGACTTCTTTATGATCAATGTAGGCTTCCCAAACATATCTTTAGAAAAGTTTCTACAGTATATCAAACTTTACTGGGGTGCAAAACATTTGTATCAGATTTATCAATGCAAAGCTCCCATTCAATGGAATATTATTCATATTGGTTCATTAGTTTGTAAGTAATTCATACTCCTAGAGATAAGGCCACAAATGTGCCTACTCCAAATGTTATCTGCAGCAGAATGTCAGGAAGACATATCAGTTACACGCATGGTGTGAAAGGATAACAAAATTAGCCTCTACTCTGGCCTAGCGTATCCCAACACACAATAAACTAAATAAGAATAATATTGTTCATAAAACAAATACTATAATAATTATGTATGAGAATTAATAATATATTCAGACAAGATCTGCACATTAGTACTCAAAATATCCCTTATAATAAAAAAAAACACCTTATCAATAAATGACCGATAATTTCGTAGATCAATATGGTGCTCCAAAGAGGAATTAGATCCTAGTTAATTTACAAAAAGAATGCTTAACACCTGTGACAAAGCCACATGAGGCAAAACGCGTGTCCGGCGTAGCCATTTGCCTTTGATCAGCGGGGAGACAGCAGTCACTATTAATTACCCAGACAGGACCCGGGATGGGGAGGATATAATTTATAAAAATTTAGAATTTTCTTTGAATAACCATCTTTGACTGTCTTGTTGGTCAGTGTACTCAGACATGGACGCTATCTGGGTGAATTTTTTTATACTATACCGTATATAGAGATTAATTCATTTTCATCTCCCCCTAGATATTACACCCTATTGATTATTGTGGGTGACTGTGTTTGCCTGTTGTTTTATATTTTGAGCAATGTCCTGCTATTAAATGATTTAGCAATATAGTACCCGTATACAGGAGGTTTAAACTTGGATTACAATGTGATATCCAGGTTACCAACATTCATGCTGCTAGATAGTAGGAGGTGATGATAAATGCTATGCTATTCAATTGCATTTATATTATATATATAATAGGCTGAAATATACTGTAGTCTCCCTTTGAATTGGTGGTATTTCATGGTCAGCTGAGGAGGGTCTATGAAGTGACCTTTTAATGTTTTTTAACTCATGCATCATTTTGTGTACTTGTATTTTTGTATGTGTGATTAATGTTTTTAAGATATGCACTCTGAGTGCCCAATTGATGGAGGTTTCTGCTTTCTTTTAAGCCTTCTTTTTGTGAATTAACGAGAATGAATAAATAATGCTTAGTAACATACATAAATAGGTAATAGTCGGTATAATAATAATAATAAAAATACAGAGTAACCACCACTCTGCCCTCATCTCATTTGGTCAGATTGTGCCTCTTCTTTCAGAGCACACCATACCTCATTGGGCTATATCATGGGTTACCGTTTCAGTAGGTTGGACAATGAACATATCCTGAGGAAGGGGGTTCCCCAAAACTCTGTGCGTTCAGATGCCTTCAATAAAATATAAAGATGAAGTACAATGTCTTGTCATGAGACTGATTTCTGAATAGTGCGGCTATTGAAGATTTGCCGATGTTGCTGATTTGTATGGTGGAGTTTAGGTCCTAGTCATCCTTCACAGACCAGCACCAGCTGATAATAGGAAGCTTTATGACCGTTTGAAATAGAAGTGTGGTAAGACAACATGTTTTTGCGGATGGTGATGTTGAAAACTTCTAAAGACTAAATCCAATTGGAGTAGAAAGGCAGGAGCAGATAAGATAATAGAACAGTATGATATCATAGGCATTACTGAAACATGGTGGGATGAAACACATGACTGGGCAGTTAATTTAGAGGGTTATTCCCTTTTTCGGAAGGATCGAGCAAATAGAAGAGGAGGTTGAGTATGGTTTATATGTTAAACCGGATCTAAAACCTATTATAAGGGAAGATGTTTATGAAGGGAATGATGAAAATGTAGAGACCTTGTGGATGGAAATGAGCAGTGGAGGTATACAGTAAGTACAAAGAAAATGTTTGTAGGGATATGCTATAAAACACCAAATATCTGTGAGATTGAGGAAGCCAAAATACTTTTGCCAATGGAGAAGGCATCAAAACTAGGTCAAGTTTGAATAATGCGTGATTTTAATTATCCAGACATAATGTGTTAAAATGTGTTTAAATCATCCAAGTTTAATTCGGTGTAAACCCTAAAAAGTGTTAGCACAGAATTACGTTTCTACACTGGCGACACACTTTATTCGAGCTCGGCTAGTCCCACGAATTCGGGTATACCCAGGTGTATTGAGGTTTGTGACTGTTTTCTGTCCGAGTGCATTGAGGTATTTTCCAAGCAGGGATTGAAGCATTTTATTCCCGCTGGCTGCAATACTGCACAGTATATATATATATATATACTGCATTACAATTCATGAATTTATGCCATCTGGTAGACACGCGAAGCATTGCAGCCTATTAAATCCTAATCATTATCATTTAACAGATCAGCCGCCCGTCAGCCAGGCATGAACCCAGGCTGGGAAGGCAAACGCAACGGGGCTTGTCAGAGGTGAGGAGCGGCGCATTCCAGGTATCTGCCAGGTACATACTGGGTATTTGCTCGAATAAAGTGTGTCGGTGCAGTATCTATCAGCCCAAAAATGTATTTGATGCACCAGGGATGTTTCATTACATAGGTTAAAAATATATACTTTTTCACAGAATAGCTATTATAAATAATATTACACTAATAAATCATATTTACTAATACTAGTTATAAATCAAAAATACACACAATTCTGTTTAAATTGAAATTGTATCAATCAGGTATTCAACATAACATGATGAAAAATAATTTAAAAAAAACAAATTACAGTATGCATCCTACTCTATGTATGAAGTCTTCTTAAATACAACGCACTTTTGATGAAAATTATTATTACTTATTAGTACTGAAATTTTGACACACATTTTTTTAAGAAAATTGAATTTTAATACATACATCAATCAATATGTCCTATCCAAATAAGAAGTACATGAGCCGTCACACAGCTAGATAAATAAGATACAGAATTGCTTCCTAATAGATTTGCTGAACATGAGATAATAGGACTGGTTCGTGGCAGTAAAACATTGGGCAAGGAACTTCTTTCCAATAACCTTCCTTAGAAGAAAATACCTAAACATTAATTATTCAAACACTTGCAAACCAGACATACACACTAATGTGTTTGACTGACAGTAAAGATTGTAGGTTAGAACCAAACGAAATTCAAAGCTTCTTGACAGCCAATAGCCCGGGGTAGACGTTAAACTATATATAACTAACTGTGCCTGCTAGGCAGGCACCTACGAGGAAACCTGGCAAGCAATTGAAAGACAAGTAATTGATGAAACATGAGAATAAAAGAAAAACAGACAAGGACAGATGACCATGCAGCTTCTGATGTTCTCAGTCTATTTGCATCACAGAAAAGACAGGCACAGAATCTTGACCCTTGAACCCTCAACTTACGCCATTTTGTTCCTCATCCAACCAAATAAACACAATGTCACGCCTGTATGCCTGCAGACCTGGCAAGACCCCAGTACTGAGGTGGGAACGGTATTACACCACACACCCATAGCAGTGGGAGCAAGCCTGGAGTGTGGTATAGTGTTGCTGGGCCTGTAGAGAGAGTTGTTAGATATACTTGCAACGTCAGATGGTGTAAGCGTAAGAATGGTCGTGTCCGTGTGCCAATGTCGTCAGGGTACAAAGCCAGGTCCAAGGATGCCAGAGGTAAGCGAGGTAGAGTTCATAGCAAGGTTCAAAGGGATACCAGAGAGCAGAGTAGTCCAGACAAGCAGGGGTCAAAAGCCAGGGAAATCCAAGATAAACACAGGAGCAGGATACAGAAGGGACACAGAGGGAGCACAGCATAGGTCAGCACACACAGGGAAACAGGAACTATGCAGAGCGAGGAAGAAGTGGACAAACAGGGATTATAAAGGGAGACACACCAATAGGAGAGAGGGGAGGAGCAGACAGAGAAGTGGGAGACAAAAGAGATAGGTCAGGGAGAACAGAGGAGACAGGAGGGGCAGTCAGGGGAAAGGCCTGAAGAGTTTGGGAGGAGGAGTCAGAAACGTGACCGGCAAAACAAGAGGAGTGTGTGCGCGCGCCCTCTGTAAGTGGAGGATGCGTGCGCACAAGCTGTGACAGGGAGATGACCCGCAGGGACTGAGAGGAGGGAGCAGAAGGGCGACAGGACCTAGAGGAGGAGCGTGTGCGCGCGCCCTCCGCGAGCTGAGGGAGCGCGCGCACAGGCTGCGTCACCAGGCGCGTGGAGCACCGCTGGAGGAGGGCAGAGGAGCGGACGGAGCTACCAGGGAAGGTGAGGTACTAGCCGCGGGCACAGCGGGTGTCCGGGAGCGGGGAGCGTCACTGCAGGGGCTCGGGGACTGCGCGGGCGCGCGAGATCTGCGGGGCATGCGCTGAGGTAGTGGGGGAGAGGTAGACGGAACGGGACAGGAGTGGGAAAGGGTAGAGGGATTGGCAGGAGATGGGACAGAGGGAAAAGAAGGGGAAGGAATCCCCTGAATCGTCACACACAAACACCTTGGTTGGGTACAAATGGCCGCAGACTTTTATTAATCAAAGAATTCTTCTTGGATCTGATGAGAAAGAGGCCCCACCAGCTGAACCTTGATCCATGCCCACCGCCATACCAAGACCCAGTGGGCACTAATGGTTTACAACACTTGGACTCCGAATTTGGGTCAAACCTTTAGGGCCGCCACGGCTGTTACAAATAATATAATACCTCCAATCTTTACATACCCTTGTTGTATGTGTGTGTGTGTGTGTCTTTGTGTGTATGTGAGTATGTACAGTATATGTATATATATGTAACACAGTTTCGCCCCCTCTCTGGAAGATGTCACTACTGGTTACTGCTGTTGTGGTGAGGTCATACTTGTGAGGGTCCAGGAGAGCTGACTGGTCTGTGATGGTGTGGGGGAACAGGACAGGCTTTTAATGATCTTTATGTTCAATTCAGGGTGTCAGTGCCTCCAGCTCGAGTGGGCTCCAGGATCTCCAGAGTCAGTCTCCCAGTAGGGCAGATTCCGTCCATACTTCTACCCAAATAGACTGAGAGCTCAGGCAGGGGTATATAAAAGGGCCGATTTATTGGAGCAGCCACTGCCAACAGAACAGCAAATGCAGAATGGTAGATATAGGACCCAGACCTTTGGATGATGCATTGGCCTTAGGATAATAATGAGGCCTTGATTCAGCTTGATATTGCTCCATTTATTACCCAGGAGGGCAGGAGCAGAACCCACACCCTCACCCCAGGAGGATAAGGCAGTACTGACTCTATAATTTAGTACTTCCTCTCTGATGCACCAGAAAGGAAGGGCACAAGGTCTGTACCACTATTGGCTGTACACAGACCCTTGTGGCACCGCCTCTTCTGTCACTCAGAGTCAGCATGAGGGGGGGCAAAGCCCTTAGAATAGCCTGCCACAGCCTGTAGCTATCAGGACTTAAATGGCAGGAGGCAGAGAGGCAGTCTGGACCAGCCATGGCTACACTCTCCCCTGGGTGGAAAATTCCATGCCCTCACTGGAACTAATTTGATGCACCATCCATCACTCTGGAGCCTGCAAGATAATAACAGGTTATACATTAGAGATGGTACACATAACATGATGCACGTACAGCATAAACCCAAATCATCCACTGGTGACAGCGATGAAATAACTAACCTCTTCCAACGTGAAGAGTATAAAGGGTAACTACTTATAATATTTGGGATCTGGCTTTTTGATATTCCGTCCCTCAAAATCCCTAACCCAGACATAGTATACCTTAGGGGCACCAGTGACCTGGAGAACCTCCATCCTATCTTTAAATATACTTGTCCCTGTGATCCACTCCCTCATAATGGCACAGATACGTGACTCAGTAACAAACTCCTGGTAGCTGGTTTTGGTATGGAGTTACTCCGTAACGGCCAACCGTAGCTAATCATGCCTGTTGTCATCTATTTCCTGCATGATTGGTTCAGGGACATAAGGAAATTCGAAGCCATGAGACTGATGAAGCAGGTTCTTAATGGCTCTATCAGCTCAACTCAGCCATATTATTTTCCGGCCAGCTCCTTGGCCAGGTAGTACCCAAAACCCTGGTTCGATAGGGTCCACCTCTTGGTATAAAATAGAGGGGCCCTTAAGTACTGTGACGATAGCGTATGACAGGTTGTAATTTACACCAAATAACTGGGTTTGAACTGAACGAGGCTTAGATATGATAAAGTATATTTATTCCTTTGGATAGGTGAACACACGATATAATACAGTAACAGACAAGAAGTACACTTACTTTGGGGATGGGGGATGAGAAGTATCTTACATAGCAATTCTCTCGCAATCAGGTACAATCAAGATGATATCAGAAGACAAAGGATAAAGGGTGGACAACAGTTTATAAACCTTTTGTAACCCTATCCTTAACATTGAGTACAGGTGATTGGTCTTCAATTACCTCTAGCCACTCTTTAACGTGGGAACACATTTTGATACATGCCCCCCTGCTAGTTGGCACAGGCGCAGTAGAACTCTGGGGTCTCATTTCTGTAGCCCCTCATCTGCATCAGGAATGCCAGCTAGTCTACCAAACGGAATTCCTGGCAGGATATTCTTTGTTGTGAGGTGTGAAATGGGACACTTAAAGACTGCTCTGGTTTGAGCCGTCTCCGCCCCCAGGTAAACAGTGAGGGTGACAAAATCCTTTGAACAATACTTAAGTCCTAGACATTGGGTCGCCTTTCTGGCCATATGCTACCCTGGAATGCAAAGGAATTTCCTCTGGGTTTTATCCATACTTCGGAACACAGCATTAAAGATAAAACACAAACATATTAAAATATCTGGTTCCGTTGGGTCCAAACTTCCCAGTTCTCAATGCCGGAACTGGGACACCCTAGGGTCCAATTTGCGACTTGCTACGACCTTCGGAACCGGAGTTACACAAATACACTTAAAACCGTTTCTCATTTTAATACAAAAATCTCCGCTGTAAATTAAATCACGGTTTTTCACTAAATCCCCATTGAAAACAACGGGCTTCGCCGCCATAGACTTTCAATGGCAAACCGCCGCCGTTGGCGGCTATGGGAATCCGCCGCCATAGACTTTCAACGGGGCTGCGCCGCCATTGAAGTCAATGGGGGTTTTCCGCCTTAGCCGGTCAATGGAGATTGGCCGCCATTGGAGTCTATGGGAAAAGTCCAGAACTTTCAAGGGGGTCCATACTCCGTCGGGTTGGTCCAAGAGGGTCAAGGATGGTTCTGCAGCGATGCCAGAGCAGTGACTACAGGTACCCCAAACCCTGGCCCTCAGAACCCTCCAGGAACCGGAGGTATGGATTCCTAAATTTCAGCTTTTCACACTTAGCCGTTTTCCTGAGCTGTTTCTGCCACCGCCATTGGAACCTATGGCGCGACCCGCTCTTCTCGGTTCGACCCTTATCGGGGGTCCAGGATTCAGGGACCCGGTGGTGGTCGAGTGGGGGGAGGCCTAGGAACTAGGGGCAAAAAGAATTTTATTTCTAGGTGCTCTAGAACTGTTTATTCCCACGCCACTTGTCGTTGAACTTGGCTAATAAGTGATCAAAGCTCTCTTTTAGAAATTGTATCCGCTTTGCGGTTTTGCTGTTTGGACGGCAGCCAACTCGTTCCTGGAAAGCTCCTTCGAGGGATCTCCATTGAAGTCAATGGGCCCATTGACTTACAATGGGAAACCGCCGCTCCTCCTCTCGGACGCCATATGCTGGTCTTCACAGGAAACAGGACCCAAACAGCAAGATTCGCCATTGAAACACATGCAGCCCCAATGGCGGCCTATGGGACCCTGCAAAATGGTGCCTGAAAAGGCGGGAAAATTACACAAAGGGCTATAATCATTAAAGAACTATTAACCCTTGTACTCCCGGATGGATTCTAGTGTGTGTGTGATGCAGACACTGATTAAACCAGATATTACAATGAAACATGGGAACAGGGGAATACACATTTTCATGTCATAACAAGGGTTAAATCACATTTCTGGACCTCAGCCCAGTTAACCCCTTGTCTCCCTGGTGAGGTCAGGGGATGGCCAAATGGGGTACAACCCTTTAATCCCTGGCCACCCCCTTTCTCCTTCTACAAGTACTCTTACACCGATATTAATTTCTCCCTGGCTTTTACGAAGGGCCTCTGCCTCATCCTCAGGCGAGAATTTGCCTTCCTCCCACCAGTGGTCCACTATAGGACCTTTAACCAATATAAACCTTGTCCTATCCATGTCAGGAAAATATCCCCGGAACATGGGGTCCCACCATTTAAGGAGTTCCTCTGACAAAGTTTCAGGCCTCGGGCTACTAGGCCTGGTGTGCACTTGGGACGACACACCCGAGGTGTTAGACCGCTGGGATGATCTAGATGACCCCCTGAAGGATTTAAATGACCCTGGGGACTTGGCCCCAGATTTGCGAATAGATGATAGAGGTGGTCCATCTGACTCATCAGAATTACTATCCCAATCCTGCAAGTCGATGGATAAACCTGGGGACACATTATCACCTGGGAACCTGGAAAGTACAAATGTGGAGGTGATGGGATCAACATTAATACACCCACTAATACCAGGTGTAGCGATGGAGAGTAGAGCATTTTCCTGCACAGGGGTGGCATGGGACGAGGCAGGGGTAGTGAGTGCCGGTGACTGGGGCTTAGCACTGTCCATACCTGTCCATTTATTGTGGCCACGGCCTCGGAAAGGGTGTGACGGGGTGACATCAAGGGTACGGTGACCCCTTCCATTGCGAGAGCCCCAGACAGTTCCCGGTCAAGATGACGTCACGTCTGGCAGCGCCGAAAGTACATCACTCTGCGGCACACCGAACAAGGTTCCGCCCGGTTCCTCATCTGGATAGGCCACAACAGGATCCTGTAGGAGATAAGCGTTAGGAGTCTCACCCATCCGAAGGTAAGGGACGGTGTCTGACGCCACAGGTTCCGCTACCAGCAGGTCCGTCAGAGCGACGTCATTGTCCTCAGACGTGGGGCTCCTCCTGGGCTCCGGCATCACCACAGCCTTCTGGACGGACGCCTCCGAGTTGGAACGCTGACGCAGGACGTAGGTAGGAGATGGTCTTCCTTCCGGAGGTCCTGTACAGTAGAGGTCATCTTTTTCTGGGGCAGGGTAGGACCGCTCAACCAGGCCGCGATGTTGGGGCACCTCACCTACCCTGGAATCTCTAGGCACGGGGCTTGCTGGCCCCCGCCCGCCAGGGGAGGCACACCAACCTCTGAGATAGTCAACTCACCCTCCCGGTCATCAGATGGGGTTGGTACCGACTCTGGTCCTGGAGCCATCAGCGACTTTGCAGCGGGGGTCGTCTCTGGCACCAGACCACGGCTGCCTCAGGGCGTGTTGTTTAAGGCCCACGAGCCTACGATATCCTCTGTGGGGTAGGGCTCCAGGTAGATTGAAGTAGATGAAGCGGCAGGCCCAGTGACAGGGACCACAGTAGGATATACTGTAGGGGCCGCATCGCCCGGTGTGGAGGCCCAGTCGATTGGTACAAACAGGTCGGCAGTCCCGGAGCTGACAGCCGCATGAAGAAGGTGCCACAGTGTTTGCACCATGCATCGAGGCTAGCATTGCCTCCGGGAAGCCGGCAGTGTGGGCAGAGGCACCGCAGGTGGGTCTGACCATTCACCCAGACAACGAGATAACCTCCTGGAAGGTTATATTTGGTAACCTCCAGGTCATCAGAAGCTCTGCTGGTAGCCATTGAGGTAGATTAGAAGAGAGGCTGTATAGTTGCTCTTCCCTTATGCTCAGCTCCGTGGAACTAACTTGGTGCAGCAACTTGCGGACTCCTCCCAGAGCAAGGGTAGGCTCCATTTGGCTGGATAGCTCGTTACCCCTTGCTTGGGTGGAATTAGAGGTAGGGCGGTGTTGTTTAGAGTGTGAACTGGCTCTGGCTGAGCCAGTCACCTTGAGGGTCGGTGGCAGAGCTTGGCACCGAAAGCTTGCAACTGGATTTTGCAAAAGCCTGCAACTTTGGTTTTAACATCCCATAAGGTCCCGGTTTTCTGGCGGGAGCGCCATTTTGGACACTAGAGAACAGGCAGACATGCGGTGGCCGCCATTTTAGAAGCACTGTCCATGCCATAGACTACAATTTAAAGTCTACTGCACAGCACTTAAGATTAGGTACACGGGGTCCTTGGTGATGCTTCAGGGACCATTCCTCACACTTTGACTGCTGCACAGTCCAGAAATAAAGGCGCTCAAGGTCCCTCACGGTACGCTGTAAGAGGCTCGTTCCTTGTAGAACAGGTAGTGGGTAACAGCGCTCCCCGGTAACATCCCGTCGGGGGGGGGGGGTCGCCCCAAGTTTGCACAGTACATCGTGCATGGTGCACGGATTGCCCCAGAGCCTGAAAGGTCCTGTCCCTTTAACACAGTCTATGTGCTTGGTACCCAAGGGTCCTCATGGTACACTGTGAAGGCCCTGGCCCATTTTCCAATACTGAAGGGTAACAGCGCTACCCCAGTAATATCCCATCAGGGTGGTCACCCCAACTTGCATAGATCATGTGCCCAGGTACCCAGGAAATTCTGGGGTATGTAGTTCCCCTGCGCAGCAATATACTATATGGCCACCGCTAATACCGTGCATGGACCCGTTCCCGTAATGGCCGCCGGGGTATCTCTGCTCCTCTGCGTATGTGCAAAGCCACGATGCACATGCACGACAAATCCAATATCCGCAATTTCTCGTCTACTGTTGCCCCAATTACCGCTCTTTCAATGAAAGGCGCAGATACTTCTTCGTGGTCTTCTGAAGCATTTCAGGCTTTCGATTCGCTTAAAAAAGCATTCGTATCTGCTCCTATTCTACGCCATCCGGACCCCAAACTCCCCTTCACCCTGGAAGTGGATGCATCCGATATAGGCGCTGGAGTTATCCTCTCTCAGAGACAGTCTCCTCAAGACAGACTACATCCCTGTGGATTATTTTCCAAGAAATGCTCTCCCACTGAGCAAAACTGCAATGTGGGCAACCGAGAACTTTTAGCTATTAAACTCGCTCTTCAAGAGTGGAGACATCTTCTGGAGGGTACCGAAAACCCCATTTCTATTCTTACTGACCATAAGAATCTTTTGTATATTGATGGTGCTCGTCGTCTTTGCTCCCACCAAGCTCGTTGGGCTCTTTTTCCCACCGATTCAATTATATTATATCTTACATTCCTGGGACCAAGAATTTTAAGGCAGGCGCCTATACCGTCAATTCATCTCTGAGGATAAGACTGAGGATATTCAGAAACAATTTTGCCCTCCAAATATATTATTTCTGCCACCTCTTTTGACATACTGGACAAAATCTTGGCTTCACAATCACGCATCCCGGAGGGTATGGAGGTGCCAGAGGGTTGTCTCTATGCTGCCCCACAATTCCGCAAAAAAAATCCTTCAGTGGGGCCACTATTGTGCAGAATGCAGCAATAGATCACTATATCAGAAACATTTTTTGGCGTGTACTGTAGGGTACTACCAGATCTATCAAGACATCTGAGCCGACTTTTCAACAGTCCAAATGTCCGCTCAATAAACGCTCGCGTGGATATGTGTGCCGCATTATAACGCTCCTCTGCAGGGGTTTCAGGACTAGACAGTGGGGTTAGGAGCCACGGTGGGACATGTAGGTTAAAGTGTGTTTTATTATACATGCGAGTAGAGCTACATGTATAGATTTGTAACTAATATCAATACAATGCATCAAAAACATACACATGAAAAATACGAAATGTTTACGCTTCATTATATTATATGCACTTACCCACCAGCCAACCATGTTCAAAATACCCAGCTTCAAAAGCATGGAAGACTGATGAGTTGGTCTGACTAGAGGAATCATGGCTGGAACCCGGGAATTTGGCTACCACATTCAGAATTCTCAAGTTGGCATCGCATACGACGTGCACATTGATGGAGTGAAAGTGTTTCCTGTTACGGTACACATGCTCATCTACAGTCGGTGGGGTGAGCGCAACATGTGTGCAATCTATTGCACCCATCACGCATAGTAGCCCGGCTATGTTATAAAATGCATTCCTGAGTTCAAGCCACTCTGTTTGCTTTCTAGGAAAATGTATATAATTCCTAGCGTGTCAAGTCACTTCACATAGAAACTTGGTAAAGGCCCGCGAAAATGCAGACTGCGAGACCCCGCCTACTATGCCCACAGTTGTCTGAAAAGACACGGAAGCTGGAAAATTTAATGAGCACAGCATTTTAACAAGGCCAGGGACTGCACGACCTCTGAATATTATGGAATCTAAATCATCTCTTAACTCTGCATAAAGAGCTAAGATTGCTGCTGAACTCAAGCGATATCAGCTAATAATTTCCTCCTCACTAAGCCCCTCCAAAACTGTATGCTCATGGAATAAACGTGGCCGGGGCACAACCTGCCTCCTCTCTACTCTACTCTCCTCTCCTCCTCTCTCTCTCCTCCAAAGCCAGTCTTCTCCTTCTCATCATATGTCTCAACTCTATCTCCATCTCCGCACCTGCCATCTCTACCTCGAAGTAAGTGTGCAATTGATTGTTTTAAGTAGCTTTGTGATGAAGACACGTGACTTGAAACAATGCAACAGAAAAAAAAAAAATCATACACAATGTGTGTTTCTAATCAATTAATCTGTGTTCATTAGGCCACGGTCCAAGTGTGCACTGTAGCACGCGTGACCGGCAGGGGGGGGGGCGGTACGTGCACGGTGCTGCACTGCGATCTGCGGTCTGGGAGAATATGCAGGATTGTGATGGGGGGGGGGGAGGGTAGGGGGCGTGGCTGGATTTTTCCCGGGGCATGGCCATGACGTCACGCGGCTGGTTCGCCCTCATTGGCTGAACCACCGGCGGGGGCGTGGCCACCCCTCCGTCGCAAACTGTAAATACACTTTGAATGTCTTTGGAAAAACTTGTCGTACAGCGCGGCTGCATATTCCACGCGAAGGTACATACTGGGCTCAGCCCCATTGAGGGCGGAGCTTGTTCGCGCAGCGCACGTAGAAGGCACTGGGGACGCAGCCATAGCATGACCTCATCGTGATAACCTAATATTAATATAAGATATTACCTACCTATTACAATACCATGATTTTAATAAGAAACACAGATGTTTGTAATGCGATGCTTTGACATGTATCCAACAGTCAGACATTGTAATGCCAATTAGCGGTTAAAGCAAATTGATAGAAATTCTATGAAGTCATTTTAACTTTAAACAAACACTACCACACAACACATTTACATTCAAAATATTCAGACAATTGTAGAAACAATAAAAAATGACTTTCTACATAAAAATAATATTGACCATACAAAATATTCATCAGTGACTTTAGTAAACTGTTATTAAATAGGTTAGACATGATTCTTAAAAGTGTAAACGTATATAACCCGTCACACCATTTTTCAACACTGTCCCTATACTTATTTACAACTGTTAAAGCTGCAGATCAATGTAAGGTTTATTGAAACAATTTTCACATTTCTAATATTAAATATGTGCATTAATACAATATGTACAATGACAAGTGATTATTTACGTTGCACATCAATCATTTATCCAGTAATTGATCGCTTAATATGATTTAAAATTTTTGGGTATGATATGCATTTGGGGAAATGTAGTCCATAAATATAATATGAGTGGGCAGTTAATCCAGCGGTGCGCAAACTGGGGGGCACAAGATTATTTAGGGTGGGTGCTAGCAGCCTGCGGAAAAACCTGGTGTGCGTGGGCCGGCAGACGGTGTGCGCGAGTCGGCAGGCAGCTGAAGAAGATGTGAGCGGCGGGCGGCCAAAGATGTGTACGGGCGGCCGAACAAGCTGGGTGCGGGTGGCCGAACAGGATAGTGCATGAGGCGGCCACGTGATGGTGTGTGTGCACCCATGGGGGCTGCGGAAGTACGGAGGAGGAGCACGCCCCAGCGCTGTGATATCTCTGCAATAGCGCTGTGGTCCTGCTCTCCTCCGCTGCCAACCTGCTTCGCTGCGATCCTCTGCAAGTGAAAGAGTAAGCTGCCATATCAATCATACTATGAATGTACAAAAATAATTAACAAAAAGTGAAAACACAATAAAAATGGGAAAAAAAAAATACATAGTACTGTAGGTAGGATTGTGAATGACACTGGGGTCAGCAAGCCAAAGAGCAGGGAGAATAAAAAGGCAAATGGGAGAAGAAAAAAGGGAGGGGGAAGAAAAAAAAAAGGGGGGGGGGGAAGGAGAGAGGGAAGGGAGGTAGCAAAGAGGTGGATGAATGCCCCCCCAAAAGGATTGCCTTTGTGCACGTACGACAAACAAAATTGACTTTGAAGCGCGCTCACCAGCAATCAATGCACACAGAACACAGTCGTACACACACACAGCCACACACATTACAAAAGTTTGCTCACCCCTGATTAATCTATACAATTTGTGCACTGATAGAGACGGAGGCTGGGGATCAAAAGGCAGAGCCAATCAGAAGAGAAAGGGGCTGTCACTTAAAATACATTACTATACTTTTAAATTCATATAAATAATTTATGGCCTGATTAATTTGTTTAATGGTATTTTGATTTTTTAAACACATACATGAATTATTCATATTTACACACACGTAGGATATTGTTTTAACTGCACCTTTAAAACATTTATATATGACTATCCTGCAACGCAGATGAACGGTAAACTTCATACCCCATATCAAACCAAAAGATGAACAAGCAATATATTACCCTTTTATAACGCCAGCAATGACACAATAATATCAGAAATATCAACTGTGACATTTCTTACACTTACTAGTTAAAAAAAAAAAAAATGCTCACAAATAAAAAGCAATACGAGTCCGCTCAAAAGCGTCAATGCTTAAAACATGTCATAGTTGCATTTTTTTCCTCCTAAGTCCCGTCTCGCCGTTTCTCGCCAGCTTCTCCCCACCTTCTTCTGTCGAGGCGATTCGGAGAAGAAATCTCAATTCTAGAGCGGCAGTCAGACCCGATAAGCTGACCGGGGCCACTAGAATTGAGCGAGTTTGAGAAACTGCCGATAAGTGGCTTATCGCCAGCGCGTTTGGTGATTTTTTTCGGAATTTTTATTTTACGAAAATGTCTAGTATCGCCAAAATATCGGAGCTCGCAGAATAGCAGTAGGCTTTTTTTTTTTTTACGAAAAGCTGCAGATAACTGACTTATCAGACCTTTCTGCATATAGGCCCCTAAATATCTAACATCCCCAACCCAACCCCACCTGTTCCTCATGGCTCCTTGGGCCAAGCGTCATGTTACCCTTCCATAATTGTTCCTGACGGTCTTTAGGCAATGACATCATGAGATAACCAGAGGGTTTGCATGCTGCAATAAAAAAGGGGTTGCTCTTTCTCTCAGCCTCTGCCAGAGCTTCCCCAGAAACGCAGCACATTCTCCTTTTAAAAAAAGGAGGCGAGGCTAGTGACTTCAAGGAGGCGCGGCGTAGCAGGCTTCGGTTACACAGCTCATTGTAAGCCAATTATGTCTGGGGGTGTGGATTGCATTGACAGCTGCCACTGCCTGACATACCCCTTTCTTCCTCTTGTAGCATTGGGTTGCTGGGTACCTGCTTCCTTGCTTCTGTCCGGTACTACGTCTTCTTCACGCTGCTGATACTGAAAGGCTTGAAACCTGCTTTCTCTCTGCACCGCCTTTCTATCCCTGAGCATCATCGCTGCTGTTCTCTCCGGGCCGGGACCCCCGGCGGCCGGGCTCTGTTTGGCGCTGACTCTCTCCCTCCCATGCTGGTTATTGGCCCGCCCGGCTTTTTCTCCAGCTGTTTGCAGATAGGATGGGAGGCTGCAGCCAGGGATTGAGCGGTAGCTGAGTGAGCCCTGCAGTCAGAGGAGAGCGGGAAGCAGCACCAGAAGCGGAGCCAAGCAGCCCCTTTCCACCAGTGGGGGAGACAGGATTAAGGGGAGGCGATCGCATAACCTTTGAGCATCCTGAAGGACAAGGTGCTGGGAAGCACATCAACAGCCAGAGAGGCGAGAGCACCAGCAGAGCGCGTCAGCCATGCCTGCAGGAAGCAATGAGCCTGAGTGTGCCCTGAGCTACCAGGTACATCACGCTCTGTGCAGCTCATCCCACCTAGCTTCTGCTACCCAGAGCCACAAAGAAGGTGGCAGGGGAGGTTAATGTACGGGAGGTTAATGCAGGGGAGGCTAATGACTTCCCTTGTTGCATGCTTCTCTCTTAGCAGGTTTTTTTTTTAAAGGATATTGGTGGACCTATGGGTCGCAGTGAAAACTGAAGCGATGAAGGGGGCCGCGGTATTTAAAAGGGTAGAGAGGCATTATGACTGCGGAAATAAGGCAGAGGGAACAGATGCAAATATTTTGGGTTGGTAGATGATGGACATCTGCTTATGTAAATGGGTCTGTAACTCACTGCAGTGCAGAGAGCTGGTGAAGCTGCACAGTAAACTAGATTGGTGATGCTAATGGAAATATGATACCAATGCTATAAATATAGTTATAGTAGCTGCAGTTATCCCAGAGAAAACTAGATTGCAGTTTGTGAAACCTTTTACATGTCATTACATCAATCAAAACATAGTACAGAGAGAATGTTGCACACTAGCTTTTTGTTCAACAGAGGATCTTGTTGTTCTGTAATTCATTCAACTTGAATCCAGTCTTGCCTAAAATATACTCAGTGCTGCTGTTGAGCATCTCTGAGTGAAGATGTATGTTGCTTAGCAGGTGAAAGTCAAATTCAGCACTGGCATCTGGAGAATCACCCTAAGGCTCAGCATCAATGTACACCTATGTTGAACCAATGAAAAGGATCACAACTGCAAAGTATTGTATCTCAGGTCCTGTTATACAGATGCAGCGGCCGTTATTGAAACACTTCACGCGGTGTATACCTCGGAATACCCATGTCATGGCGCGGGATTTCTTCCAACCGTACCGCCTTAAGACGCGAGTGCAGAAAATGGCATTTTAGTGTTCTGGCTTTTAAACACTGAAATGGACACAGTAGCACAGTACTGTACACATTACAATTCATTCATTTCATTGCATTTAATTGCACACAATCCATGAAATTCAAACAAAGCAGCCGTGATAAACACGTGTGCCTGGGGCGATTGGCGGCATTAATGCCGCGTGGAGTACAGCAGCGCACACGAAAACGGCGCCGTGATTTGTTCTAATAACGGCCGCTGCATCTGTAGTTACAATCTTTTTTCATACAATGGGGCACAATAATCTCATTATAACCTTTAGAGTGCCCTTGTGAAGTACCTGGTATGGTATCAACCAGGGGCCCTTATGACATCCCGGGTACATCATGGGTACTGGCTAGTTTGGTAGGATGTGATAGGGCTAACTGCTCCGACACAGCATCCAGTCTGATCAAAATGTAAGGAGAGATCTATCCACTTCCGTTTTCCAGCATCCGGGCACAGCCGCGTCACGTGATTACTCTATAAGCGCTCACATGACACGGAAGTGGCAGGCATCCAGTGGTTGAATTGCGCTTGAGTGCACCTATGTATTAACCAAAAATGTCTCCATCTGCGCCATCAGCATCAAACCGTTTTTATTTTTCCATTTTTTTGGCGCATAGAACTGGACTGCGCTAAGTGTATAGATGTAAACAGTATATACTAAAAAATAAAGTTTGTATGCCTAAAAAAAGGGAGACCGCGTATCAAAATTGTTGTTCAACTTGTGGTAAACCCTAAGAAGAACCATAAGTGTTAGTGCAGACTTAAGTTGCTTTGTATTAGCCAAAAATGTATTTGATGCAGCATGGATGTTTCATAATATAGGTTCCTATTTTCACAGTATGGCTATCATAAATAATAATTACACAATTTATATTTTTGAACACTACTGTAGGGATGCATTCAAAATACAATTTTAATTCAAACTGAATTACTGTATACAGTATGTATCATTTAGGTATTCAATATGACTCAATGATTAAAAATGCATACAGACAATGTGTTATTTGTATGACGCTTTCAGAAAGATGATGCACAGTTTGTAAAAGGTTTACACCACTTTATATCACAAACATGTTGACACAGCATAAATTAAAATTGGATCTTATTACGTGGGCCTCATTGTGTTGAAAATCACCGGTGGCATGATCCTTTTTTCCATGACAGATAGGAACTGAGGGTTTCATCATGTATCTGAATTTTCCTGCTGGTCCTCTCCTCTAAATGTCACCTTGTGTGGAGGTCATTGAGAAGCGCTGTGTTGTATATGTCTCTGTGTCTTGCAGTTTAATGAAACTATTAGAAAAAAATAAAACTAGATGAGATTCGTTTCTTCAGGGATGAAAAGGTAAGGTTGGCAGGGAAGAGGTGCTGCATTACCGGGCAATGCAGCATTGGCATTTTGTATTGCAGTCAGGTGTTCATCCCCATACATGTTCAGCCTCCTAAATGTTAGTGAAGGGCCTGACTGGAAAGTAAAATTAAATGCCCTAGATAGGGATGTCTATTTCAATTATGCCGTCTGTCACATACCATTTGATACAATTTTTAATTATTTCATGCTTGATTTTTTTTATTGTAATGATTGTGATCATTTAGACATTTAACCCACTAGCACTACAGTTAGACCAAAGAAAAGCAAAAATAAAAGGTTAATGGCAGCACACACACACACACACACACACACACACACACACACACACACACACACACACACTATATATATATATATATATATATATATATATATATATATATACATATATATATATATACACTACACCTCCGTGTTAGTCTAAACTTCACTCTCCACTAAAGAGGGGGCGGTGCCTCTGGCTGACAGAAATAAGAGAAATATGTGTATGTATTGTTTTTCACTAGGGAATTTGTGCACTTGCAGTTTTCCTTCAGAATAATGGGACTTTGTTACTGGTTTATGCCTGTTATTTAATTGCACTAAATCACAAAAAGCATTATGCTTCGTTCATTTAACCCTTTGGGCACTTTGACATATTTCACCAATGTCCATAAAAAAATAAGACACTGTATTCATTCCGTGTAGGTACCTGCTATATTTGGAGTTTACCTTGATGAGGTTAGCAGGCTTGACTCATTTGTTATCAAAAGATTCGACTAAAGTAATAATAATAAAAAAGTACTCCTTTGTTATTAGACTTGGGCTGTAAATGTAGAAAAGTAGTGCTCTAAATGTGAAATTGCAAACCAATTTGAGAAGACCGCTTGAAATGTACTTTTGTTTTCTAACCAGGATTATGTGTAATAGTCACTCATCCATCATTGATTTCTCCTATTATTTTCACAGTCACTGTTATTAAACTCCAGCCCACACAGTGTTCGTGCAGAAAGTGATGTTTCTTTGAGTTCTGTTTTTCTATCCGTGCTGATTTGTTAAAAGTTCAGATTCTCTCTCTCCAAACCTGATAGTGTTCTCAATATGCCAATTTACCGTGACAGTTCTGTGCCAGAGATTAACCCTTTAAGAGCTGATTGTGTTTGTATCTCTGGGTGGTACAGAGGTTTTTAGTGCTAAGAATTTTCAAGCCACAATAATTGTAATATGCTTATTGTAAACCGAGACAAATCATGTACTTTTTTTCCCACCAGATCCTGTAGATTATAATACTATGCTTCCCTCTCTCCCCCCCCCCACACACATTACAGAACTATAAGTCCAAATGCTAATTAAAGCATTTAAAACATAGAATTAATTCAACCAAATATGAATTTGTGTAAATATTTCATTTAAAGCGGCAATCCACGCCATTTGTAATTTTTTTTTTGTACATTTTTTATTTTTTACATTTTTAATACATGATTGTGAGCAGGGGGTCTCCAGAGCTGAACCCTGTGAATTTCCGCTTCTGGGACCCTTGCTTTCGGAGATACATACCTCCTTAGTGGGTGCCGGTAGCCGCTCCAGGACTCACATTATGGCCGCTTTTTCCAAAACTCCCAGGCCCTGCGGGCTAATAGAAGACATGACGTCACCCAGTGTGGATTCCTATTGGCCCATGTGACGCGGGAGCTTTAAACTGATAACTGCAGGAGATACCAGCATCTAATTCAGAAGTATCTCTGGAAGCAGGGGGTCCCCGGAGCTGAAATCAATGGGTTCAGCTCTAGAGACCCTCTGCTTTAATCCTGTAATGGGAAGAAAAAACCGGCATGGATTGCTCCTTTAATGTGCAGCAAATAAAAAGATCACTTGTGAGCACATTCACATGTCTCAGACAGATCATGCAACGCTTCTACTGCAGCCAGGGATTCTGGGACAGTAAATGTAAATGAGCACACACTGTCATCTTTAACTTCATGTCCTTTTTAACATTGACCCCTATGAGCTTATGCCTGCCGTATTACACAGCTTTTCAGCACAGCCTGGGTTACGGAAGTTCATGGCCGGTAAAACCTACTCATTTCATGTTACACATTTAGGTCCACCAAACGTAATGCTACCACAACATCTTAGACTTGCAGAGGTGCGCAAACTTCTGGTACTGTGCACCCCTGCCTGCTCTCCGCCAGTGCTCAAGCCCCCCCACACCTGTGTGCTGGCATCAAATTATGCCGCTGGGTGATGTGCATTACGTCCCATGACCCCACGGCATTATTTGAAGCCGCATTGCCATGGCGACGCGTCGCCCAAAGCCAGCTGATTCACGATAAGTTAGTTACAGAGGCTTCGCGCGGTCCCCTGGCATTTAATTTAAATGGGAAAGAGCGCATGGCCTCTGTAACCCCCGCGCCCCCTAAAAAAATATCTCATGCCCCCCAGTTTGTGCACCCTTGTCTTAGAGTATTGTTTGCAAAGCAATGTTTTACCAGTATAGAAGCACTGGCAGTGGCATTTCCCATTAGGCCCGGCCTAGGTCAGCAAAATTTTCGGGCGCGCTCTCGGGCCTATTGGACCTGATGGGAAGTTACTTACATATACCGAGTGCCTTCTTGCTGTCTCCTTTCTGCCGCCCTCCTCCTTTCGATTCGCAGCGTCAAATGATGCAGTGAACGTCACCAACGTGGCATCACATGGCGTCTCATTGCCATGGCAATGTGACGTCACGGCATCAAATTACATCATGAATTCGAGTTACCATGGTAACGAGACGCCGTGTGCCATCCGGTGTTTGTTGACTCTACGAATCGGAAGGAGGAGGAGGGTGGCAGGAAGGAGGAGGACGGCATATGTAAGTGCCATGAGGCGGCGGATTTTGAGCACTGGAAACAGCGAGAAACGCATGCAACTGTCAAAAATAATAATTGTCTTATTCCATTTGGAAGGCCATAAAATATTATAAAACAAGATGGCTTACTAATGTATTGTATTGTATGTCTTTATTTATATAGCGCCATTAATGTACATAGCGCTTCACAGTAGTAATACACGTGATAATCAAATAAATAACAGATAATATAAATAACAGATCATGGGAATAAGTGCTTCAGACATAAAAGTAACATTAAGGAAGAGGAGTCCCTGCCCCGAGGAGCTTACAGTCTAATTGGTAGGTAGGGAGAACATACCGAGACAGTAGGAGGGAGTTCTGGTAAGTGCGTCTGCAGGGGCCAAACTTTATGTATCATGTGTTCAGAATATACACAGTGCTATTTATATGCTTCTTTAAGCAAGTGTGTCTTAAGGTGGGTCTTAAAGGTGGATAGAGAGGGTGCTAGTCGGGTACTGAGGGGAAGGGCATTCCAGAGGTGTGGGGCAGTCCGTGAGAAAGGTTTAAGGCAGGAGAGGGCTTTAGATACAAAGGGGGTAGAAAGAAGACACCCTTGAGAAAAACGCAAGAGTCTGGATGGTGCATAACGAGAAATTAGGGCTGAGATGTTAGGAGGGGCAGAAGAGTGTAAAGCTTTAAAAGTGAGGAGAAGAATGGAGTGTGAGATGCGGGATTTGATCGGAAGCCAGGAGAAGGATTTCAGGAGGGGAGATGCTGAGACAGATCTAGGAAAGAGTAGAGTGATTCTGGCAGCAGCGTTTAGGATAGATTTGTAGGGGAAACAGGTGAGAGGCAGGAAGGCCAGACAGCAGGAGGTTACAGTAATCAAGACGGGAGAGAATGAGGGCCTGAGTGAGAGTTTTAGCAGTCGAGTAACAGAGGAAAGGGCGTATCTTAGTTATATTGCGGAGGAAAATGCGACAGGTTTTAGAAATGTTTTGAATGTGAGGGGCGAATGTGAGAGAGGAGTCGAGTGTGACCCTTAGGCAGCGTGCTTGGGCTACTGGGTGAATGATTGTAGTTCCAACAGTCATGTGGAAGGAGGTAGTAGGGCCAGGTTAGGGAGGAAGTATGAGGAGCTCTGTTTTAGCCATGTTGAGTTTAAGGCGGCGGAGGGCCATCCAGGATGATATAGCAGAGAGACATTCAGAAACTTTGGTTTGAACAGCAGGTGTAAGGTCGGGTGTTGAAAAGTACATTTGTGTGTCGTCAGCATATAGAGGTGATATTTAAACCCAAAAGATGTTATTAGATCACCTAGAGTGTTTACAGAGAAAAGAGAAGAGGTCCCAGTACAGGGCCCTGGGTTACCCCCACAGAGAGACCAATAGAGGAGGAGGAGGTGTTAGCAGAAGAGACATTGAAAGTACGATGGGAGAGGTAGGATGAGATCCAGGATAGAGCTTTGTTCCGAATGCCAAGAGTATGGAGAATGTGAAGGAGAAGAGGGTGGTCCACGGTGTCAAATGCTGCAGAGAGGTCGAGTAATATGAGCAGAGTGTAATGACCTCTGTCTTTGGCAGCATGGAGGTCGTCAGTTATTTTAGTGAGGGCTGTTTCCGTGGAGTGAGCAGTGCGGAAGCCAGATTGTAGAGGGTCTAGGAGAGAATAGGTGTTGAGAAAATGGAGCAAGCGAGAGAATACAAGACGTTCAAGGCAAAAGGCAGGAGGGAGACAGGTCAATAGTTAGAGACAGGTAGGGTCAAGCTTGCTGTTTTTGAGTAATGGTATAACTGTTGCATGTTTGAAGGAGGATGGAAAGGTTCCAGAGCAGAGGGAGGAGTTAAAAATGTGTGAGTGTAGGGACTATAGTAGGACCAAGAGGTTTTAGGAGATGGGAGGGAATGGGTTCAAGAGGGCAGGTGGTAGAGGGAGAAGAGGCGATCAACAGTGACACATACTCCTCTGAGACAGTGGAAAAAGAGTCAAGGAAGGCAGGAGAGTTAGGAAGAGGTGTAGGATGGGAGGAAGAAACAGAGGGGATGTTCTGACATATGGATTCCACCTTTTCCTTAAAATAGTCAGCAAAGTCCTGAGTGGAGATGGAGGAAGGAGAGGCAGCTGAGGGTGGTTTGAGTAGAGTATCAAAGACAAAGAACAGTCGGCGTGGGTTAGACTTGTGCATGTTGATTAGTGAAGAAAAGTAGGCTTGTTTAGCTTGCGAGAGGGCAGAGTTGAAACAGGATAGCATAAATTTGTAGTGAAGGAAGTCTGCGAGAGTATGAGATTTCCTCCAGAGGCGTTCAGAGGAACGAGTGGAGGAACGCAGCATGCGCGTGTGGGAATTTAGCCAGGGTCTAGGGTTAGAAGGGCGAGTGCGGCAGAGAGAAAGCGGGGCATGTAGATCAAGAGAGGAGGACAAGGCAGAGTTGTAGTTCCTGACCAGGTTGTCATGGTCTGTAGCAGAGGTGAGAGAGGAGAGGGAGGAGCGTAAAGTGGACTCAAAGTCAGGTAAGTGAATAGAGCACAGATTTCTGCAGAACCGGTGGGTAGATGGAGGTGGAGAAGGGGAGAAGCGAGATAGAGAGAATGAGATGAGGTGATGGTCAGCGAGCGGAAAGGGGGAAATGGAGAAATCGGAGAGAGAGGTTTTTAGTGAAAACAGGTCTAAGTAGTGGCCATCCTTGTGGGTGCTGGCTGCAGTCCACTGTTGAAGGCCAAAAGAAGAAGTTAGAGAGAGAAAGCAGGAAGCCCAAGGGAGATAGGGGTCATCAATGTGGCAATTGAAGTCCCCAAGGAGAAGAACAGGGGCGTCTGAGGAGAGAAAGAACGAGAGCCAGGATTCAAAGTGAGAGAGAAAGGCAGAAGGGGGATGAGTATAGGTAGGTGGGCGATAGGTGACCGCCACATGGACAGGGAGAGGAGAGAAATGAGCCTCAAAGGGGGGAAAAGCAAGAGAGGGAGGAATTGGAAGGGTTCGGTAACAGCAGAGAGAGGAGAGCAGGAGCCCCACGCCTCCACCCCTGCCATCAGGGCGCGGAGTTTGGGAGAAAGAAAGGCCACCATAAGAGAGGGCAGCTTCCAGAGCAGAGTCAGACTAAGTGAGCCAGGTCTCAGTTATAGCAAATAGGAGCAGTGAAAGAGAAAGAAGTCATGCACAGAGAGGAACTTGTTAGAAAGGGAGCAAGCATTCCAAAGTGCACAGGAGAAAGGGAGAGAGGAGGGAGGGTGGCAGGGGATGGGTATGAGGTTGAAGGGGTTGACAACAGAAGGAGTAGAGGTTGCAATTGGCAGGCGAGGACGAGCGCAAGTAGGAATAAGGCAGGGACCAGGATTGGGAGAGATATCCCCAGAAGCAAGGAGGAGAAGCATGGATAGAAAAAGGATGTGTGAGGATGATTTGTAAGGGTGTTTTTTAGTGCAGAGGATATAGCTGTGTGGTGTCAGAGGACACAGGTAAGAAAGGAGTTCATGTGAACAGAGAAGTGGTGAAGGAAGGAGATGGAGATATATGAATAGAGTTAGAGACATACTGAGGCTGGTAAAAAGAAGTGCATAATTTGAGAAGAGGTGAAGTCACAGCAAATATAAATGGTAAAGGCAGCATCACAGCCGTAATGATGCAGTCTGGTATAGATGATATCCTCCTTTCCAGCGTAGTTGAAATGCAGGAATCAGGGCCAGTTGGGGGTGTCCACTACTTTTGTCCTTCCTTTTAACCTTCAGTTGTTCAGTAGTCCTGCCACTTATAATGGGCCACTTGGAGATGGGCTGCAGGCAGACTAGCTGTTCTGACTGGGTTTATATTGGCCTAAAAAGTCACCTGACAGTTTGGTTCTGTCTGCTTAATTAGCACATCTGAGGCACATTCAAACAGATGGTTTTCTACACAGGGTGTTCCCTGCCTAGGTGTCAAAGCTTAATTTGATTAGGGGTAGAAAGAAAACAGCATTCAAATATGTTTTTTACCTAGCATTATATCACTTGCATATACTATAATACACACAGCAAAGGCTTCAATGAGAGGCTTTAGAGATGGTTTTTACCTGAGGCGAGAAGAGGGCATGATCCGTTAGGGTAAGAGTTCCTTCCTTTTAAACTTTAGTTGTTAAGTAGTCCTGCCACTTTTAATGGGCCATTTGGAGATGGGCTGCATATGATTATATGATTTACAGGACTCTAATTGCAGTGGCATTCATCTACAGTACCTCCAAAGTTATACCACTTTGTAGGAACTTTACATAGACGCTTCCCCCAGTGGCAGACATATTAAATATGCATGGGGGAACAACACTATATATACACCAGAGAGATCGTGGGATTTTATAGGGCAAACCCTATCCAAGATTGAAAGTCGGACCTCCCCACCCCAAATCGAGGTGAGAATAACTCTCCAAAATACACAGGACCTGGAAAACTTGTCCAATGTAAGCCCTGCCCAATAAAGTCACTGCCATGAATAGAGATTTATAAGCCACATGACAAAAAAAACATATGGACTCCCTGGCTCTGTTTCTAAATGCTGATGTCCCTCCTTCTACTTTTATATAGAGGAACCCCATGGTAACCTATTCAGTATCTTTTGAGATGATCTTTAAAAGCCCCCCTTCCTTTGACGCAAGTGTTATGTTATGCAGCACCACAGTATGAATTTTAGGTCAGTAGGTACTATATCAGGCACACTTAATGGGATAACTTCTTTGCAGCCAGAAGGACCTGCAGGGCATCTGGAAAAAAAGCCATTGCTAACCCTCTTAGCAACACAAAGGCTGCATTTAAATGGGATACATCTTGTTTTAGAATGATCTGTGGGGCCCTGAACTTGCTATGGCCTCAACTAATTGCTTAGTTGCTTATGTTTTGGTGCTACATCTGAAAACAGAATGATATATGTACTGTATCTACATTGTAAAACAAAGGAAAACTAATAGTCTATTATTTACAGCAACCACAGAAATAGCCATGACAAAGTATATGGCAGTCGAAATTAACTATCTCAGTGACCTTGTTGTGTAGCTTCATTGTATGCTGTTTGTACTGATCAGTTACAGTTGACACACAGATACACTTAAGTGACAAGCACATTTTCTCTTGTGTGGTCGGGGAGAAGATTTTCATCTTGTGCAGTGGGGAGCAGTTTCTCATAAGCCGAATCTCATCTTGTGCAAGGGGGTGGGATGGGAGAAGAGCTGCATCTTGTGGGGGAGGGGGAAAAGCATCTCATCTTATACGGTGGAGAGAATCTTCTCATCTTGTGCGGGGGGAGCTCCTTCTCTTACGACTTCTTATCTTGCGTAGGGGGGGGGCATTTCTCATCTTGAGCGGTGGGGTGAAGCTTCTCATAGTGTGCGGTGTGGTTAAAGCTACTCATGGTGTGCAATGGGTTGAAGCTTTCCATGGTATGTGGTAGAGTGCAATTTTTCATGATATGCGGTGAAGTGAAGCTTCACTTACTGTAATGTGGGGCTGAAGTTGGGACTTAGAAAATGTTTCAGCTCAAAATCCTTGAAGCCGACTCGCTGCTATTTTTCACAGTGCATCTTTTGATTATTTCGAATTTGCCTCTGCTGTCTTGGCACTTAGAATCTCCTGAGCTGATTGGCTGCTAGGTTTCTTATAGGATTTCAGTCCCATTCTCAGAATACCTCAACCAATCAGAGCGTGGTACAATTTCTACCAGCCTATCAGCGATTGCCGGTACCCTGAAGCTGGGCGGGCACGGCTTTCAATTCTGCAAAAGGGCATGCACCAACCTGGCACCTCTGCCACTTAGCATATTGAACCCACCCACTGGGCCAGGCTCCTCAGAGTCTGGGGCGGCAAATGGTCGCCGGATAGCCCTTATTCATGTCAGGACGTGGGTACTCAAGGATAACTCTGGTACTCCGCCCGCCCTAACACCTTGGCATCTCCGAGACTTTCAAGTCTGGGACCCGAGCAGACTCAGTGGCACCAAGCCTGGTGGCCATCTGGTCTCTCGGAACCAGGGACTTGGAAATTCCGCAGCTCATTCTGTATGCAGTGCATAAAATATATATACCCTTATACACGATGTTAATACAAACTCTCACAAACTTCTTCTAAGTCCCTCGTCCCCTAGGATCTACTGAAAAGCTAGATCTCTTTTCAGAGCTGCTAGACCTTCCTATAAGAAGTCTACTAAAAAGTTGCTTCGAATAACTCTTAGGTTAAGTTTCAGAGTTGCTTCTATTGTACCGAAGGGTAACCGGGTGCTCTCTATAGAATAAACTAATCACCTTTAATAGAGTGGATAGAAATATAAATGGAAAATGATATTACCAGTTAAGGGAACCCCTGTGTCTCCTTCTTCATGGAAATACACACCTGGGGATCCCCCGTCTGCTGCTCAAACCCTTCCTGGGAGATATCCTTTTCTCCCACAATAGAAAACGAAAATAGAAAAACAAGGGGAGCGCAGATCAGCAATAGAACAACAACAATATACAAGTAAGTAAGAAGCACTATACTAATGGCTGAGAGTCAGAGATGATAGAGTAAGGTAAGTGTATTACTACAAATACTCACACGGGCCTGTGTGAGCAGATGCCTCTCGGGGCTTAACTCTGTAGAAGGTCTTTTCCTGGAGTCACACACTTTCCTCTTGGTTGCTGGTGGGCACACGAATCCTCAGAATGTTCAGTTGCCCCCGGAGTGGAAGAAAGGAACCAAAGGTGGGTGTCAATATATACATAGATGTAAACTCATAGGGGGATAATAAATAATCTCCGAGCCTGAGCCTGAGGAAACTTGATGACGCAAGCGAAACGCGTTGCTCGATCCTGTAGCTGTTGATGTTTTTTGTCCATCGGAGGCTTCCGTAGTCAGAAAGTGAGGGGTGCGTTCCAGACACCATCGTGCGTTCCAATGCTCCGGCGTGCTGCAGATGCCGGAGAGAAGGAGCTGACAGCAAGGAGAGCACCTTCACAGACTGTCTACACCCGCCGATTCACTGTACGTGTTTTAAAGTTTCTATGACTATTAGTAAATTACTATTCATCTTATTTGGACTCTCCATCTATTCCGGGGGGATCCTTGGAGATATTGAGACCTGTGCACAGCATTTGCTGTTGGAACAACGAAGAGCAGATCAATTCCCCTTAAAGTTAAACCCTTATGGGTTTTAACTCACACTGGCCCGTGTGAGTATTTGTTCATACATATACATATATATATCCATTGTCTTCTCGGAGATTATTTATTATCCCCCTATGAGTTTACATCTGTGTATATATTGACACCCACCTTTGGTTCCTTTCTTCCACTCCGGGGGCAACTGAACATCCTGAGGATTCGTGTGCCCACCAGCAGCAAAGAGGAAGGTGTGTGACTCCAGGAAAAGACCTTCTACAGAGTTAAGCCCCAAGAGGCATCTGCTCACACAGGCCCGTGTGAGTATTTGTAGTAATACACTTACCTTACTCTATCATCTCTGACTCTCAGCCATTAGTATAGTGCTTCTTACTTACTTGTATATTGTTGTTGTTCTATTGCTGATCTGCGCTCCCCTTATTTTTCTATTTTCGGTTTCTATTGTACCGAAGCTGGACTTAGAAATAATTTCACTCTTGCAACCGTATGGATGGTTGGAGACACTCCAAACCCCTATACCAGGTCCGGGTATTTGGGCATATACTGCGGGGGACTCCCCCTAACCCAGACACCTGACTAAACCGGGGATACGCATATCCCTATGCCCTCTTTTACCTTTCTTGTCTGTGCTGAAGCAGGGCATCCTGGCGGTGAGCCGCATAATTGCTTTCCAGGGAGGGCTTTGTCTGGGGGTCTGTGTCTACATGTACCCGGGAATCTGACTCGGTTCCCGGATACATTTTTTGAGTGGCCAGCAACTCTGGACCCCGAATATCTAGACACAATCCGACAACACTTTTACCGCAAAGTCCACCCTGAAACTCATAGCCTGGGAATCTCCACTGGTTAGCACTCCTGGAAAGGCAAAAGATACTTAAATCTTTATTGTCGCATATTTTACATACAATGCATGGAAGTACATATACAACAGTCAGGGTCAAGAGCTGACACTCTAGGACACCAAAACATCGATCAGGGGCAATCAAGTGGGCTTGACCTTTATTAGTGAGCCTGGTACCCCCTCACCGTCACATACAGTAAGTCAGAGAATGCAAATGTTTGAGGGGGCATACAGGCCCAGTGCAGAATAAAAGCTCTTTAACATTACAAACAGAAGGTTGCTTTAATGAGTACAGAGCAATAAAACAAATGGCATCCCACTGGTTTTATATTTTCCATCCCCAGGATTAAACAGTATATTGTGCATAGAGCTGCTGGCTGTAAGTTAGGAAATCCATGTTTTGTGGATTTGTAAAGGTTCACAGCATTGTTTATTTTAGTGCTCATGTCCAAAACAATTTCCCCTGCAGTGTACCATGCTCGCTGTGTTGAGACACCTGGAACTATGCCGAAAAAAAATCAAAATGTGTGTGAAGACTAAAAAATAAATACAGTTTGGCGCTTATTATTAGGAAATTCCTGATTGGCTGGGTCTGTTGATCTAGATAAAGCCCCTTAGTAGTCATTAATGACTGATTGTGTCTATCACACTTTAGGGGGAGATATTCTAAAATACCTTAATCTGTACTTAATTTTATACCAACCTGAGCAAAAATGTGCAATATCCTTTTAGACTGATTAATAAAACTAAAACAAACTAATTCCGCATGCATTGCAGGTTGTTCTGAATTTGATTGGACTGTGATGAAAGTTATTTTATAGGTGTTCTTGTACACGAGAAGGAGACTAAGATAAAGAGCGAGAAAGAACATACACCATAAATTCCTGCATTGGTTTTCTCTACTTTTGTACTAGTTTAGGAATCTCCACAACTGCATCATTTCTCAAATCAGAAAGTATGGCTACACTATATAAAGAAGTAATGTATAATATTTTGCTACCTCTACATATACAGGTATTATAGAATAATAATAATAATAATAATAATAGATGCTTTGTAGGAGCCATTAAATAATCATCTTCCAGAAGGGCAATTGTGAAAAACCTGTAATTCTATTGTTTTGGCAAGGGATGTTTTGCTATGTGCTATGACTGCTTGTCAAATTAAGTTGTTGATCAAACAACAATGTAATGTACCCTTTTGATTTATACTTATTATACTGATTATAACACACAGATACACGTCTCCGTGCTCCTCTCATTGTCTCATCCTACAACCTGCTCCCTTTATTCTATTCCCTCACATCTCCATGCTCCCTCACTGGGACGAAACTTCACCTTAACTCAACTCAATGCACCATCAGACTCTCCCTCAGCTTTCAGACATTTAAAACTCCCTGAAAACTCACTTTTTCAAGGAAGCCTATGTGGCATACCTCTAACATTAAAATCCCTCCTCCCCCGCCTACAACCCTATTGGGACCGGCTTTGCGGCTGGACCAATCTCCACGCTACAGTATGTAACACAAAACCTTAACGGCTGGACCATAATCCAATCTGAGTTCCACTCTATCCCACAATGAGCAGCCATTTTACCTTTTTGTTTCAACATACAGTAGTAAGCTCTCACGAGCAGGGCCCTCATTACTTTGTATCTGTTTGTGCATGTTTGTCCTTATTCATATTTGTATATAGGCCTAACTTTGTTTATGTAATTATCAAATCTCTGTACCCCCATTTTTTTGTGTGTGTGTGTGTGTGTATGTGAGTGATATCACTGTCATTCTAGGAGCCCCAGTCAATCCAAACCTTTTCCATTCAAGACCTATTTCATGATGTTTTCCTTCTTAAATTATCAGCTCATTAGCCATGTAGAGTATCTTCTTGGCTATTAAAGCAGCAACACATGTGAAATCTTATGGGGTTTTTTTTTTAATCAGTTCTGTAGTATTAGATAATAGTGACTTTAAATCATATTTTTTTTTATTTCTACAGCAGGTTTTAGCCCACCTCCCAAGCAGTGCAAAATATTTGCAACACAAACAATTTGTAAATATTCTCAGCAGTTTGAGCTGTAAACTAACACTAGATAATGTTATCTTAGTAATATAAGGATACATTGTAGCTGCTGAGTCACACTGACTGAACAGCCATTGTGTTAGGCGCAAAATTAGGATTTTGACAGATTTATAACAGGAGCACCAAACCATTGCCAGCTTAGGTAAGAATGTAGCACTGTCACGTGCTTTACATAGAAAAATAACAAAGAAAAGAAAAAAGTTGCAAAGTAGTATTGCTGCTTAAAGGTATAATACTTTTGTGCCATATACTGTAACGATCAAAGTTGTTTTTCTTCCATTTATGAAACTGGTGATTCTTCTTTGCACTAGTTCTGACCCATGCAGTAACTCTCTGACCTTCACAATGGAATTGATTGGCTCCTGTCTTGCCAGCTTTAGAGTGGGAATCGACTCTTCCCCAGCTTCACAACATAATCAATAGGGGCATGTGAGAGTAAAAGTTTTATATAGAAGGGAAGTGTACAGTAAAGGAGTAAAAAATGTGTGATGTTTTCCCAATGCATAGTGTGAATGTTGCAAAAGTTGACTCCATGTGTTTTCTTTTTTCCATATAAATGAACATTTGCAGCATTATAGAGTTTTTTGCCTTTTGTCTTATGAACATTTTTTTTTTCAAACTCAAGGAGAAACCTGTAAAATGTTGCAATATGTTCTGATCCTTTGATAGCTGAAGATATACTGTATGAAGAAACATTGTGTGTTTAAATGTCCAAAATTGTAATTACTGTATGTGCAAATTCATACCTAGGATAAGGCAGACAACTTCATAGCTTATAGAATAGGTGCCATTACGTGACTAAGGCCCGGGCCATAGAGGGGTGAGGATATCCGAGCCGCGCTGACGCTGAGGCTCGCCTGCTGAAATCTGCGCGATTTCATGCCCATGCAGGCGAGCCAGCGGGCGCGATCGGAGGGGGGGGGAGACTGAGGGAGGCGGGGCAGTGACGTCGCTGGGCCAATCGCCCGCGACGCACTGACGTCGACGTCACGGCGCCGTGACGTTGACACTGCTGTGCTGTGATTGGAGGTTTTCAGCTGACAGCGCGCTGAAAAACAGCTTGGCGCTCGGCTGAAAACTCCAACTCGTCAGCACGCCTGCGGACGCTCGCGTGAGCCCCCTCTCAAGGCATCCTCATTGAGGATGCAGGGGCTCAGCGCAGAGCGTCCGCACAGCTCAGCACGGCCTGTCCTTCTATGGACTCAGCCTAAGGGAGGAAATTATTCCAATATGTGAAGCTGGGGTTATAAATGTATCATCCTACTTCACACATAAAAAATGACATTTGTAAAGTTCTAAGAAAAAGCTAGTAAAGGAAACGATTATTACACTCCCACATCTTACACCGCCCCCTTTCCTCTTTCATATGGTTAACAAGTCAATTGTTTCATTACCCCACCTGAAATAAAAATCGAATTCTGGGGAAAAAACTTTTTCAGATGGATCAAAGAAAAAAATCCTATTAATTTCAATGCATTATATGGATCAAAGGAAAAAATCCCAGTTTTTTGCCTCAGAATTGCACATTTATGCCCTAATATATAAACCCCAAATAATCTAAATGCCCTTTTCAGAGACTGAAAGTGCATTCAAGAGTGCATGCACCATCAAACTCGAGTGGCATAAGAAACCACCTCGAAAACAATATGCATAATGTCAGGTCATTTTCCTTCCCAGTTTGACGTTGAGCTTAATTACAGCAGTAAACATCCCTGTTTGTTGAAGTAGGTGAGCTAGTTTTAAATCCCCAAATCTACTCTTTGTAGCCTTGGCAAATCACTTTCTAATCCTGTGTCCCGGGCACCAAAATGAGATTGTAAACTCTACAAGGCAGAGACTTGTTCCTAAAAAAAATCCTCTAGGTATAGCTCTGAATGTATGAAATAATATTACTATTGTGTAAACCAGCGGTGCGCAAACTGGGGGGCGCGAGAATTTAATTTAATGCCAAGGAGGCTTCTGTAACCTCACTTACCTGCTGGCAGCCGGGTCTTCGGCGACGCAATGGCCATGGCAACGCGGCGGCAAATGCCGCCGTGGGTCATGTAACATCACGCGTCGCCATGGCAACGCACATAAAATTACACGGCGTGCCGTGACCCGCAACGTCATTTGAAGCCGTGCCTTCGGGGAAGGGGGGGCGCAAACGCTGCGGCTCCCAGGAATGGGGCCGCAGCTGAAAATGTTTGCGCAGCGCTGGTGTAAACGATGCATGTGAATGGTCACTTTAAATCCAATATCAGTGAGCAAAAAGGCAAAATATGCCTCATTTAACCAATTCTGTGCAGCCAATTAACATCCATATTGTACGAGTTGTATTACTGCACTGAGAAACAGTGTTATACAATTCATTGTAGGATCTAGTAATGTGGGGCCATACGATGGGCTGTCAGATGATGAGACCTAAAATGAATTGTCAGGTGACGTTGCCATTTCTACCACTCTATTGTAGTATAAGCTGTATCTTTATTGGTAGATGGTGTTGCTAGGCAAACCTTCTCAATAGCTTTGAATAACTAGACAGTAAACCCACCTTGTGGTCTATTTTAGGTGAGTACTGAGCAACAAAACAGCTATTTTTTTTCAAGTTGGGGATTTTATTCTGTATGGGGTCTTTGAGGTAGATTTGTTTGTTTTTATTTTATTATTTTTGTCTTCCAAAGATTTCTGCAAAATGTGCTATAAATGTTTTTGCCGTCTGACAGAATCTAGATTTACCACATTTGAAACTGCAAATGAACATTGAAAATGAACGGTTGAAAAAGAGAATATTATGTAAATAGTTTTTTTTTTAAATTTAATTATTATTATAAGATGAATGTACCTGTAAATACTTCTAGTGTTTTTTTCACATCTTTTAAGAATTCATTTTTGTTTGGCAATTTCTGAAGGGAGCATGAAGGCCAGTTTCCTGAACAAGGCTAAATGTAGGATCATACAGATTACTCTAAGGCTACGGTTATAGTGCCGGCGACGCCATGGTCAGGCGACGGTCGCTGGAAAATCAAATAGAGATGACTTCCAGCGATCGCGACCAATCCATCGCGCCGTGCTTACTATAAGCGTATGCGACGGCGGCAATGCATTTGTTTTGCTGTGACGTTGCATCGCTGTCGCCGGTACACTAAGCGCAGCCTTATACAACTAACAAAATCAGTTTTCTCCTTCCATTTCGAGAGTAATTATAATCTGTTCTGATCCTCTAAACCAGGGGTGCTCAACTCCATCTGTGCTGAAGCTGGGATATCCTGAAAACTTGACCTATTGGGGGCGGAGGGCTTGAGGACTAGAGTACTAGAGTTGAGTACCCTTGCTCTGGAACACAGAGATGTCCAGTTAAATGTAAACAGTGACTGCTGGTTTGATTTGAAGTCCTGATATTGCTGTAAAAAAAAAAACAAGAAGCCTTTCAAACTTAACTATATTCACTAAAGGGTGCAAAAACCCTTTAAATAATTTAAATTTAATTATTATTATAAGATGAATGTACCTGTAAATACTTCTAGTGTTTTTTTCACATCTTTTAAGAATTCATTTTTGTTTGGCAATTTCTGAAGGGAGCATGAAGGCCAGTTTCCTGAACAAGGCTAAATGTAGGATCATACAGATTACTCTAAGGCTACGGTTATAGTGCCGGCGACGCCATGGTCAGGCGACGGTCGCTGGAAAATCAAATAGAGATGACTTCCAGCGATCGCGACCAATCCATCGCGCCGTGCTTACTATAAGCGTATGCGACGGCGGCAATGCATTTGTTTTGCTGTGACGTCGCATCGCTGTCGCCGGTACACTAAGCGCAGCCTTATACAACTAACAAAATCAGTTTTCTCCTTCCATTTCGAGAGTAATTATAATCTGTTCTGATCCTCTAAACCAGGGGTGCTCAACTCCATCTGTGCTGAAGCTGGGATATCCTGAAAACTTGACCTATTGTGGGCGGAGGGCTTGAGGACTAGAGTACTAGAGTTGAGTACCCTTGCTCTGGAACACAGAGATGTCCAGTTAAATGTAAACAGTGACTGCTGGTTTGATTTGAAGTCCTGATATTGCTGTAAAAAAAAAAACAAGAAGCCTTTCAAACTTAACTATATTCACTAAAGGGTGCAAAAACCTAATCATAAAAATGCAATATTTAGCTTTAGGAAAATAAAAGAAAATGTAGGATTGTTGTGTTTACTAAGAATTATATATGCACAATAGTCATGCATTACAGACCTAATTTTCACGTGGAGGAGATGCGTGGTAGTCATATCACTATCTATCCTCTATTACAGTACAGGTTGTCCTCGGTTATCCGCTGGAATCCGTCCCTCAAACCGCGGTCGAATCGCGGACCGTTGGATTGCGGATCCAATGTTAATGTGCAGCGGTGAGCGGAGAATAATCCATTCCGATGTCAGATCATGCGTTCAGCAGGCTGCATTATCTGGCGTCGTATAATCCTTTTGATGGATAGCATTCCGTTGGATTGCGAGGACCACCTGTACTCAATGGCAGAAAAGTGGTGTCTCAGGGGGTTAGCAGCTTATTGCACATGAATGCCTTCAGGCACCAAAGGCGTGAACTTAAAGCACAACTACCAAATAATTAACTATCAATAGTAATATATTAACTACCCAAACATTATACAAACTATCCATCTCTTGTCTTGCATAGCAAAGGGACTAAAGGGCTCATTCTACTGTATATCCGCCGAAGTGGCCAATTGGAACATTTTCGTACGGAATTTCCCATTGAAGTTCGTGGGGAATTGAAAATGGACCCTATTGTCCAAAGTGGATATAGAATAAACCCCATAAAGGGGATATCCTGATATCATCGGGTTTTGAACTTTAATGGGTTGCATGTGTATAAGTAATTTTAAGATAATTGCTCATTTACATGCACTGCGTTAAAAATATTGAGGACATACTGTATCACCAGGATAAAGACCCTTTCATCTCTGCTTTGCCACCGTTTATATGCTTTAGTGAATAGTCTGTTTTAAAAAAAATAAAATTAAGATATTGCCAATTTTCTTTCAAACATTGGGCCTCATGCAGTAAGTGCTGATAAGCCATTTATCGCCATTTTTTCGCCAAATTTGCCCCCCCCCCGATTCAGTAAGCGCCGATAAGTGGAAAAATTCAACAATTTTTGTTGCCGATAAAAACTTATCAGCAGCCGGGTCCGATAAGCCAGTTATCGGCACTTTTTGAACTCAGCTGAATTCAAGTAGCCCCGATCAGCTTTTCGCTGCTGATCGGCACTCCAGAATGGAGAGTTTTTCGGCAATTCGTCCCGCCAACTAAAGTTGGCAAGTTGGTGGAGGAGAAGCATCGGCAAGGGCGACACTTAGAAAAAATCAGGCCTTTTTCCTGTCTGTGATTGATGCCAGGGGTCTCCGGAGCTGATACCCGCACCGGAGCCCCCCGGCATGCATCCGAGGCAGGAAAAATGCATGTAAAGCCAACTTCATTACCTTAGCGGCTAACCGCTAAGGCAATGAAGGGGTTAACCCACTGTGCCAGCTTTATTGTGGGTAGCGGGGGTGGGTGAAGGGGGTATTTGGCCCTTGTTGTTTGTTTAGGGCTTGCGGGGGGGTTGCGGGTGCACTTAACCCCTTCACGACCGTAGCAGTTAATACCGCTACGGTCATGAAGGGGTTAAGGCAACCCGCTACCCACCCGCAAGCCCTAAACAACCACCATTGTGGCTAATACCCCCTTCACCCACACCCGCTACCCACAATAAAAAATAATCACACACAGCAGCCCCACACTAAATAAATAAATAAATATATCTAAATAAATAAATGAATATAAATAAATATATAAATATCAAATATATATATATATATATTTCTTATATATATTTCTTATATATATATATATATAACCCCAACAACCCCTATAACCCCTAACATACACATATATGCACATCAATGATACTATAGGCCGGCGGGGGCCCTCGGATGTTACCCGCAGGCCTGCAGTACCAATTATGTGCCCCCCCCCAAATTAATGTCAAAACACATACATACTTATAAAGAAATAACCCCCCCCCCCTTAACACATACAGTATAGTAATGGCCACAATTACTATTATCCACAAATGGATAATAGTGAATGTGCCCATTTTAAATACATAAACACCAATCAAGACATTAAATACATATAGTACTCACCCATGTCCGGCTGCCACGATGAAGGCCATCCTCATGTTCATCCTGCCCATGCCCCTCCGCTGCTGCAAAACAGACACAAGAATGAAAACATCCAATGTAATATCCCCTAACCCCTTAATCACCATAGCGGTTATTAACCGCTACAGTCATTAAGGGGTTAACCCACCCTCACCCACCACTCAGGACGCCTACATACCCTCCCACACTAACCCCCCAACCCGTGAGGCCTAACCACCCTCACCCACTACCCACAAGGGAGGCCTACCCACATACCGTTGGGGCCAATACATGTACCCACAATAAAAACAATACACAGCCCCACAATAAGCATCATTCTATTTATTAAATACATTACCCACCCCCTGTGCCCCCCCCCATAAATACATGATTTATCCTTTTACATACAGGGTTCATACCCCAGCCCCACGCGAGTCCCCGGAGGGCTGGCGGGGCACCTGACAGACCTACAGGGTACCAGCAGCTTGTTTCAAACAGGTTCTGGAGGCACGGTGGTGGGTCCCGCCAAGCGCCATGGCCCCCAGGTGGTCTCCTTGGGTCACTGTGGGCCACAATTGGGTCCCCACGGTAGGCCCGCGGATGTCTGGGAGCCCCGGGTCAGACCCACAGGTGTCTGCGGGGCCTCGGGTGGTTCCCACGGGGGTCTGGGGAACTAACGAGTGCTCACTACGGGTCCGCGGTGCCCCCACGGATGTGGGACCACCGCTTCATCCCCGCACCTATGGGTCCACGGTGCCCCCACGGATGTGGGACCACCGCTTCATCCCCGCAGACAACGGGTCCGCGGTGCCCCCACAGATGTGAGGCCACCGCTTCATCCCCGCAGGTGTCACCCGTGGAACCACCAGCCTGATACCCGTGAGATACCCGAGGAGACCGCAGGTGGTCTCCAGAGGTCTCACGCAGAACCAAGAAACCAACCCTGAATGTAAAAAAAATAAACCTGGCCTATACATTCAATACATACATCCCACCCCCCAAACATCTACAGTACAATAATGTGCTAAATAACTATTATCCAGATAGGGATGATAGATTATTTGCCCATTATTAAACACATTAACTAGCATATTAAAATAAATAAAGTACTACTGACCTCATCAATAAGAAGCCCCCGTCGCCAGCAACATCCTTGTCTTTCGTTGCCCACAAAATACATAGCCAATACAAAGCCAATACATTGCAATTACATTCAGATATCAATTAACCCCTTAAACACCTTATCGGATAATAACCGCAAAGGTAATTAAGGGGTTAAGCCACACTGGCCCGATACCCACCCTTCACCCATTCATTTGTACAGTGGCTTCATCATGCAACTATATATATATACACAAAGATATATATATATATATATATATATATATATATATATATATATATATATATATATATATATATATATATATATATATACAGTATATACACACACATGATGAACCAATATACAAATAAATTTAGAAGGGTTATTAAAAACATGCTGTACTACAAATAACACTTCTCCATACAGACACACTACAATAAAATCAATTTCCTTTAATAATCCAATCTGATATTCCAATCAAAATCCTCAAATGCCAATCTAAGACCTCAAATGACAATCAAAACATTGCATTTACATTGTATATATGATGCATACAATCTATGCACCATATACATTCAGCAAATGAATGTTAACAATAACATATTCAAAACAAAATACCAATACCTCCAAACAAGTATACTATTTAAACCAATCCAGTAGACCTAAATCAATTAGCATTAATTAATTACACCCCTAAACAATTTACATTCCATCCCTAGCAATTAAACAATTAACTAGTTCAAGCGTTGAACAGAACAATTTATCCTGTGAAAAAATATAAGTACCAACAAGAAGTACACCATACAATAGCAACAATTACATCAATCTAATTTTTAAATACATTAAACACACATTTATGCATAGCAGCATAGCCAAATTAATTTAAAACACAGCAAATCAAGCTTTTAATACAACATCATTTCTTACCCTGTATGTATATATCGGTCTAGACATACATACATACATACAGTGGCAAGAAATGATATACCAAAAATAAATAAATACACATGTTAAAAAAGCTTTTAAAAAAATAACAAGTTAAATAAAATACATTTCTTTAGTTCACTTACCATTACTTGACCCACTCACCGACTCCCGTTGAACAGCTTACTCTCGAACCAATCCACGCACAGGAACCCATAAAATAACAAACCATAAAATAATAAACATTAAAATTAAAATCCAAAACAATCCACGGGTCTTCTATTTGTAATCCATCTTCATCTGTATTCTTCTTTCTTCTATCTGCGTCTCTCTTCCGGGGTCTTCTTGTCTTCTACGGCCACGCCCTGGCCTTCTTCTGTAGGAGGTCCTTCCTCCTCGGCGTCTTGCTTCAAAATGAGACGACATAGGCTTTTAAAGGCCTATGATGTCACATTTTCGTCATGGTTCCCATGGCCCTGATTGGGCCATGAAAACCATGTGTTTTGGCCGAGAAAAAAAAAATGATGACGTCACTTAAAGGCAATGAAAGCACAGCCAATTTGAATGGCTTTGCTTCAATTACCTTTAAGATGACGTCATTAAAAGAAACATGGCCGTCCTCACATTGTACGGCAGCCAATCAGAGCGTGGGAACTCCATCCCAACTCTGATTGGCTCTAGTATACCATGTGACAGAGGCTTGTGGGAGAACGGATGTGACGTCATTGAAAGCCTGTCACATGGTACTAGAGCCAATCAGAGTAGGGATAGACTTCCTACTATATTATTCTTATTAGTAACCTGGTTTAGTGGTTTGGCTTTTTTTATTCATTGCACCTGCATTTGAGCGCTTTAGCCTACTTTCCATATTTCCTTATTTTTTTTACATTCAGGGTTGGTTTCTTGGTTCTGCGTGAGACCTCTGCGGTAATAACACGGTAACCATAACACTGCACATCACGTTAACGGGAGTAATGGCGCCTGCAACATCAGTAAATTGCCAATACTTAAATTTGTTGATCTCGATAACCTACTTATAATTAAATATTCCTGTTGTTTTACATTTAAAAAAACAAAATGAACGATTTCTGCGCTCCTACCAATCAGGCTAAAATAAAATAGTGATCTCATGAATAAGGGTTATTTAGTTAAACCCGAGTCGGGATGGAATTTATTTTTCCCCTTATGAGAAATCATTGGATGATATGTCACTGGGGTTTTTTGTTTGTCTTCCCCTGGATCAATATACTGTAAGTATAGATAGATAGGATAAAGTATCTGTCATCTAAATGTAGCATAGGTTGAACTTGATGGACGCATGTCTTTTTTCAACCTCATCTACTATGTAACTAAGTTAGCACTGCCTCATGTTAGCTTAACATGACTTGCGTTACGCCTGTATTAACTAAAGATGACAGAGAGAGACCTGTTTTGCTAGAGTCCCAGATGCTACATACTGTATATCCTCTCAAACCAACCTTGAGACAAAATGTGAAGCGACACCTGTGTTCAACAAGGAGCATCCCGAGAGAGATGCGAATAGGAGTCAATAAAATCTACTTTGCAAATCCTATTAGCGTATATACGTGTGTGGGGGTGGGTGGGTGTTTTTCAGAGTGCACCTGGGAGATATGTGTATATATACAAAAACAAAAAAGACATGCTCAGGAGGGCAAGATAATAACATTATGAATTAAACTAAGAGGGGGATTGCTGCTTTAAATTGCAGTCCTTATCATATAACTTTTCGTTTGTTAATCCTCTCTGGTCAAGGCAGCATTCAGTGGTGCTTGTAAATGTGAAAGGTTAGATTAGTGGAATCATTGTTTTGACAAACTTCTGTTCATATTGCACATATAGAGGCAACATCCCAGGAAGTAAAATCTAATAATTATAAATATTGTGCATTATAAAATCCAAACATTGTGGTCTATATTTACTAAACAGTCTTTTGTCATGTCATCTTCCAACATCTTTGACTTGACTTGGAGTTGAAGAATACTTTATAGGCTAGGTTTGATGCAAGGGTTCTCAAGAACTGCGTTGGTTTCAGTTCCGGGGACGCCGTGCTAAACCTTAAAGGGCTGCTGGTAGCAGCTATCTCTGGGCACAGAAAGTGTCTGTTTAAAGGCCCGCGTCCCACCGGTCAAACAGAAGCTGCAACATCATTCAGTGCATCTTCCTATTGGCCGGTGTACCGCGGGACCTTAAAACAGACATGACATTTAGATTTATCTCAATATGTCGGGGGTTCCCGGAGCTGAAATTAACGCGGTCCTGCTCTGGAGACCCCACCTTTTTACTACCTAGGGAAGAGAGACATTTTGTTTTAAAGGCAAAGTTCATTTAAAAATATACCATGTGTACTCCCTTTTCTGATTACTACACGCAAAAATGACCCTAACATAGTGTTTCCCAACCGGGGTTCCGAGGCACCCTTGGGTTCCGTGAGAGGATGAAAAGGGTTCCACTGGATTTCCCCAATATCCCAGAGCAGGGCTGCAGTAATGTAGCCAAATAGGAGGAGGTGTAATGAGCCTGCAGGGTGTGGCCAAGCAGAGGAGGAAGAAGTAGCATGGGCAGTAGAGGTGTGTGTGTTCTATCAAGCGTGTATTTGTTCATGTCGTGTGTATTTGTTCTGTCGTCTGTGTGTGTGTTTTCTGTGACTCCCCTGACCCCTCTAACTGTCTGTCTGTCTCTTATGACAGTCTCTCCATCCTGTGTTTTCTGTGACCCTTTCTTGTTGTGGGGGTACCTCAGCTACTGAGCACTGTGGTTGGCTGTGTCCCTTGAGAAAAAATGTTGAAAACCACTGCTCTAGCCACTCAGTCAACAATCAAGTGTTTCTTATTTCATCACTGATACAAAGTGTCACAGTAATATGCAAATGACAGAAATATGCACGTTTAAATGCTGTCTCAGGCGAAAATCTCAAATACATCAGCTCTCCAAATGTGCATATAAGGTTCTAAGATCCCTACTTTCATTAATGCAGTTTTGTGCTGGGATGAGTTCATGTTTTAATGCAGAACAGTGTTAGTCTGAAGAAGATAAGCAACATATCTTATCAAGATACAGGCAAGTACAACCTCAGGCAACGTCCAAGAATTGCACAAGATCTATGGACAATTGACCGTGTCTGAAAATAGACTCGCAACACGATTAGCTTGACTAACCCCAAGTCTGCTAATATAGGAAAAAGACTACCTATCCCCCTACATTAAGCCAAATAAAGAAAATAAGAGGAGATTGCTGACGGAAGATACAGTTGGGCACAGGAAAAATTGAATATGCATGAGTAAAAATTACGTGTGAATGAAGTAGGGATACTGTTTTTCTTCAAGTATATATACGAGTGCTTTAGGAGAGATCATTTGTCTAGACCAGGGAACTGTGTTAATAACATGAGGGCAGCTCTGTACTATTAATCCTAATTGTGTACTGTGCTATTAAAAGAAATCTACTTAAAGAAATGTCTTCGTGTCTGACTCGCCTTCCTTCAGACCACCCACGTGGATGCAGGAGAGCCAGAGACACACAAACTGCTATTTTCATGACAAAGGGAACCCCCTAGTGATGTCATGGACGTGACTAGGGGAATCCTTAAAGATTTGGAGAGAAACAGGTCAGTGCTCTGTGCTTGCTTGTATTTTTTGCACTATGTCTTCTTCCTGCTTCCCCAAAGCTCTAACTACACTGCAGATTCTAAAGGGGATCCCAAACCCGACCCCAGGGAGGAAGATATACCTAAGAAGGCTACATCTAAGCAAAAGCACAGAGTTTGTTCATCTTGTGAAGAAAATTTACCTCCTGCTTATGCTGAAGCCTTCCACAAATGGCAGATGTCTTCAGTTGGATGAAAGAGTCACACTCAGAAGCGGTTAAAAGATCCTGCTCACAAACATCTCTGGATAGGACTTCCCAGGGCTCGGAGGAAGACAGAAGGTCAGAAGAATTTTCTGATGACAATGACTACGGGCAGGCATACCCTGGTCTTTTTTTTAACATACTGTAGATCTCATTAAAAAGTTACTAAATAATTTAATAATACTGTAGCTTTAGAAATTGAAGATGCAGGAGGAATTGGGCACCCTAGATATGTTTTTTCTAGGCAACTACAAAAAAAATAGAACATTTCCTCTTCATCAGTCCATCAAAGATAGGATATATAAAGAATGGAAATAGCCAGACAAGCGGTCTTCAATGCATCCATAGTTCTATCAATTATATTGCTTCGAAAATGGAGAACTTCAAGTTTGGGCAATGGTCCAGAAAGTAGATACGGCAGCTGCTAATCTTTCAAACAAGATAACTTTGCCCTTGGAAGTTTGGGCCTCATTCAGGGATGTAATAGACCAACATTCTATTATGACATCGTCATTTAGGGTGGCTATTTATATGGCGTAAATTGTCAGAACAGTGAAAATCTGGAATGAGCAGCTGGAAGCAGAATTGAATGAGGGTTTACATAGAAAGAAATTGATGAAGAATATCACCATGATTAATGATGCAGTTTATTTTCTTTGATTCTTCACTGGATGTGATTCAGCTCATAGCCAGATCTTCCTCTCAGCCAGTTGTAGTGAGAATAGCATTATGGGTTTCATCCTGGGCATTCAAAAAACAAATTATGGTCCCGACCTTGGAAGGGGGTTCTCTTTGGTGAAGCCCTTGATGATATATTCTCTAAGACCTCAGGAGGCAACGGTAACTAACTTTCTTCCATAGTAAAGAAGATCTAGACCATCGACCTCAGACCACTCCTCACAACAGTCCTTTCAGAAGGATACAGGTCTGGGAGGCAGTTTCACAGGAAACCTTTATTGCAAATATCCTTTTTAGAGAAACATTATTCTCTGGGGCCACAAGGCTTTTGTAGCAACAACCAACATTTTTAATATCAGCGATTCCCGGTGGAGGGACTAGAGCCTTCACCAATGGGCCCAAATGACGGATACCTGTGTTCTCAATTTTGTAAGGAAAGGGTATCATCCAGAATTCAGACAATTACCAACCCAATACACATTTACAGTATCAAGTCAAAATGCCCAGCAGTTCCAGCCAAAGCTGAGGCCATAAGAAAGGCAATTTAAGAATTTTTAGTCAACAAGACAATCACTGTGGTTCTCAAACAGGAGCAACAAGGAATCTATTTCCACCTGTTTGTAGTTCCTAAAACCAAAGAGCGGTCCTAGACCTCAAAGAAGTAAATCGTTGGCTTCATGTCAGGCATTTGAAAATGGAGTCTCTTCGGTCACTCAAAGTTCTACAGGAATGGGATTACATGGCATCGATAGACCTAAGAGATGAGTAGTTACATATTCCTCTGGCTCAGGAATACCACAAATTCCTCAAGTTTTTTTCTTCGAAGGCAATAATTTTCAATTTCGGGCATTACCTTTCAGGATAACTACCGCCAACTTCACAAAATTAATGGTCACTATAGCAGCCCACCTCTGTCTCCAGGGTATTTGTGTACTACCTTACCTGAACGACTGGCTCATAACAGCGACCACTAGACTACAAGCGATAGAGTATGTTCAGAAAGTTCTCTCTACCCTGCAAGATCATGGATGGATTGTAAATATCCATACAAGCGACTTATTAGCATCACAAAAGATAATATTTTTGAGATCAAATATCATCACTCAAAAGGCAAAAGTCTACCTCCCCCTAGACAATATAAAGAAGATCCACATGTAAGAGAGACGATTTGTTTGTTTCTAACAACAGCCACTTCGACTTCTCAATCATACATGACTGAGAATACTAGGACTCATGTCCTCTAAGACGGACATGATTAGATGGGCAGTTTTTCACATACACTGGCGACACACTTTATTCGAGCTCGGCTAGTCCCACGAATTCGGGTATACCCGGGTGTATTGAGGTTTGTGACTGTTTTCTGCCCGAGTGCATTGAGTTATTTTCCGGCAGGGATTGAAGCATTTTATTCCCGTTGGCTGCAATACTGCACACTACATATATATATACTGCATTACAATTCATGAATTTATGCCATCTGGTAGACACGCGAAGCATTGCAGCCTATTAAATCCTAATCATTATCATTTAACAGATCAGCCGCCCATCAGCCAGGCATGAACCCAGGCTGGGAAGGCAAATGCAACGGGGCTTGTCAGAGGTGAGGAGCGGCGCATTCCAGGTATCTGCCAGGTACATACCGGGTATTTGCTCGAATAAAGTGTGTCGGTGCAGTACATAATCAATGCAATTTTATGAACAACTGGGACTGACATTCCAGAGATCCCAAGCAAAGGATCAATTATCAAAAGAGGCAAGAAAGAGCATAAAGTGGTGGACAATCCCAAGCAACATTTCACAGGCCGCGAGGTCATGTGACGTAGCGTTGCCATGGCAACATGACATCATGACGCCAGGACGTCAGAACCAAGGTAAGCAGGTGGGCGTGAGGAGAGGGGGACAAATGACAGTGGGGCACAGGGAAAAAAGATTGCGCTCCCCTGTCTTAAGCACAGCACTGCTTTGCAAATATGGGCCTATATCTTTGGTACATTGAAACCAATTTGACTGTAAAGCAGCCTGGAGCCCCTCAGTGTCAGGGCCCCTGACTGTCGGGGCTAGGCTCCCCTCTCTCCCCCCCACCTCTTTAGTTCTGGTGTCATACTGCACCCTGTTTCCCTTCTTCCCTCCTCCTCTGGCTTGGCTGGATTGCACGCTGCTTTCCCCTCTCCTCCCTCCCCGTGTCATGGGAAGGGGGCAGGCTAAGGGGATTCAAAGGAGAGCAGGAAAGCAGTCTGCTCCCTGGAAAGAAGTTCCCACTCACCCACCCCTTTGTTGTGTGATACCATAACAGTGGTATAATATATTGTATATTATGTTGTATTTTGTTCCCTTTCCGAAAATGTAGAAGGAAAGACTTTGATGTCTACCATGTTTGAGGTAGGCATTCCAAGGCGTGTGTTTCCTTCATCACGACGGCTGTTGGGGGGGTAAGTGCGCGTTAACCTTGCCAGCGGGGCCTGTGGTGCTGAAAAGCCCTGTGGTGGCTGGGGTAGCGAGTGGGTAGGGCTCATTTGTGCGTGATTCGCTTAACACGAGGCCGGAGGGCGTTCGGCTTGGTGGGTCTTGTGGGCCATGGTTGGGGTGCCATTGGCCTTTACCCTGGGAGAGCACGCTGGCAGGGTTGGCACTTACCAGGGTTTATTATTTGTGTAAACAAAGCCGTGGCCTTTGTACCTCCAGACCTTCGTCGTGTTTATTTATTTATATGCGGGGAAGGAGGGGGAGCTTCTTTGCGGGCTCAAAGATCAGGTTATTGGGGCAACGATTCACTGTGACTACATTAATCTGCGATGTGTGGTGCACATATAATTTGCAGTCACAATGAATCCCTGCCTCAAAGAGCTTACAATGTAATTTTTGATTCTAGATACAAACGTAAATAAATTGACTTCTAGAAAGTCACTTGCCGTTCTTGAGCTAGCTCCTTTATTTGAAGACACAGTGGTTCCACTATAACTTGGAGCATCTGTTAGATTTGATCTAAATATGATATGCATAGGTTGACAGGCTGTTTCATGTCTAAAAAATGTAAATTTGCGGAAAATCAGTATATTTGGAGAAGAAAATACATAAAAAAACAGAAATTGACACAACATTCCAACATTTTAATCTCTTGTAATCATAAATAATCTTGTCCCAAGCTGCAGGTGCAAATGAAACCATATAACTGCATAGCCTTTTAGATATGCCTTTGTTTTTCATTTAAATCTGCACAAGAGCCTTGAAATTAGAAATAAAAAAAATTGCTACATTTCATTTAAAGTCTTTTTAATATACTGTACTACTCAAAGCCTGCAATTCAAAGTCATTAACAACATTTCTCAGTTCAGAAGTTGGTTTTTGCCAAATATTTGAAGGGAAGTCCTAATGCAGTGCATGGGGTGAGGAGGCTGGACAAGTTAAAAGCTAAGGCTGCGTCCATGGACACGGAAGCGCGCGGAGACAGAGGGTGCCATCCGGGGGCGTGTCTATGGGCGGGCCAGTGACGTCACAGAGCTGGTTCGCTCACGTGACAGCCCTATCGCGCGAGAAATCAGTTTTTACTGATCTCACGCGCAACGCGCACCCCCACCCGCGCGCCGTCTAGACACGATCACTGCCTTCATGCAGTCTGATCACTCACATCCGCGCAGTCTGCCCCTGTATGGACGCAGCCTAAAACTACAGCAGATATTATTATACCTTTGGCAATACTGAAGCGAAAAGAATGGTGTGTTTCATTTTTACTGTAACTGCATTGATTTTTTTAACAGTATCATGAAAAGGATTATTTAGTGGGAAGAAGGAAAGTGAATTGCTAACTCCTGTTGTAACCCACAGAACGACTTTTGCAGAATTGCACGAAAAATCACTAAAAAACCTGACAAGTACATGTTAAATTATATAATCAATGCTTTGCATTAACACAATGCCATGCACGTAAACAGCAGCTAAAACGGAGTAGAATCGCTTGTGTGAAAACAGTTTGTGTACTGTAGCTGTATTAGTTACAGCTCAATCTTTCAGTGTGTTGATGCAACTACCCATTACTCTTAAAGTAATCCTCTTAGTTTTTCCATACTCATTTGGCTCTTAAGTTGCAGCAGAAGCACGCAGCTGTCTGTGAGATTTTCCAAACCATATACATATACACCTAAGAGGTTAATGTCAACTCGGCACTAGTATTAAAAACTGCATTATAAAATATTACCAAATACTGCCTCTTGGATATTGCTTAGACAGGTTTTTTCCATACGACAATATGAATTCTTATATTTACCCTCTAAACTATAAATTCCATGATGTTTTTGTTGTGAGCCGTAGGCACAGTGATTTAGAAGGTCATGTTACTGTGTCTGGCTTCAAGCAATTCTGAATCAGCTTAACTACTATATGGTTCCCTCTGTACCTCCTATTACCATCTCATTTTGGCCACTCGTTATTTGGCTTTTGGCTTCTAAATGTTAGGCTGGTAAACTAATAAAATGAATTAATTGTTGGCCCAACCTTTGAAAACAATAAAGAAGGAGTTTAATAAGCTGTGTGCTTTGACTTTGAAAGTAACAAATATTCAGTTAGTGGGACTGCAAAATTTAAGCAGTAACCACTTAGGGCCGCATTCTGAACTGTCTAAAGATACAAGATTTACCTGATTATCCCTTCTTCCTATGCAACGACGTGTGAAAAACTATGCAAAGCGGCATCCATAATATCTGTGAAATAAGCTTCCCAGATGCTATAATGTGCATTCCAATTAGTAAATTTAGGCAAATTAGCCATTGACATGCTACTTGATAAATTGTGAAGGGCTTCAGGAATAGCATTGCAGTCCCATACAGTGGCGGCCGCCTTTAACCTAAATCGGCTTTATCTGCGGCTCTCTGATAATCTCGGTCAGATGCGTTTTTTGTTTTTTTTTGGTCCGGAGTGAATTGCGTTATTTTAGCGCTCGTGATATTAGCATTTTATTCTCGCTGTCTGCAATACTGCAATGCCGTGTAAAAACTCAGGGGGGCGTTTGCGAGCTGTTGTCTTGGAAGTCTAATACCTTTGCGGTTCAACCTACGTCAGTACACAGTCTGTGTGTGCGCACGCAGTAATTGTACATTTGCATATTTACAGTATACATGCATTTGCAGTGCTGTACTGTACAGTATGTCTCATTTGAAAATTGTTGAAACGCATAGGCGTGTATAGTACTGTAACAGTGTCACATTTCGGCATCTACAGCGCTCTCCCTCGCTCAGGATAATTTACTGCACTGCAGTGTATTTCAACTTCTTATCTTCTCTACAATGCAGTACATCTCTCCCACACCATTCCTTTGAACGTGTGTCTTTCTGGTTTCAATCAAATTCCTGCTTGACAGCAGGTGATTACTGCGCATGCGCCTGTAACTTCACCCACCACTGCTTGCTTGAGTGAGTGACCAGACCAAAAAAAAAAAAAATTATTCTAATTTTTTAATTGTTATTTTCTCCACAAGCCTGCAAAAACATCTTGATATTACGATATTCAATCTGTGCTGTATATTTTGACTGCGACCCTGTGCATTTGACTGCACATGGTTGATTTTTGTGCTTTTTACGTACTGTATTTGGGGGTGTAGGGATCATATTATTATGATGAACTGCCTTTTGAAATTATGTCATTTCTTTGAACTGCTGCACAGCTAATCCTTCATGCAGCCCCCTCCCCCACGCACACACACAAGGCTTGCCCAAGGATTTGAAACTCTTATCGACAGACACCTCCACAAAGTCATTCATTTTCTGAAACTTGCCATTGTGTTTTTAATCCGTCCCTAGCCGAGCGTCAGCTCACTGCGCCTGCGTGTAATCCTCTTTGAGATGGGAGATAGCTGATTACTGCGCATGACTCCCCCAATCCCCCCCTCCAACCATTTGAGGCTTTGATTGCGGTAACGCTTTGGCAAAATCCCTTCTCGAATTTGATATGTAAATCTGATTTGCACAGCATTGTGAGAATTGAGCGTTAAAAAACCATTAACTGATTCATATTGTTTTGTCATTCATTCTTTTTCTTTGGTGTACTGTAGGTGTGTGGGGGGGGGGGTTGTTGTCAATGATTATGATTAGCATGAATGTAAATAAATATTTATTTTATTTTATCAGGAACCAAAAAATACAAATATTAAAATAATCATGAATAATACATAATGCAGTCTTTATTAAGTTCTTCTGGGAGATGGAAATTGAGGGCCGGTGGATAAACATGAATAATGCACATTGATAATAATATTATTTAATAATATATAATTTATAATATATATATAGTAATATAATTTTTTCCGTCTTTATCTTCTTCCTCATTCTGTGTACAGTACAGTAGTTCATTGAGAGAGGAGAGGTTTTGTGTACATCATTACTGCTGTTTAGATACTGTACACTTGACTGTACAAACAGTTCAGTCTGTACATGATACCCCCCTCTCCCCCAGTCCATCCTTTTTTCCTGAAAAGACAAGAAAACAAAAAATGAGTGCAGTTATGTGCGTACTGTATTATGGCATTGTGTGCTGTGTAGTACTGTTAAACTAGTCTATACTGGAACTACTGTATACTGTGACTACTGTTAGATAGTTTGGAACCAGATGGCTGGTGCTGCTCTCTCTGGAAATAAATAAATTGAGCAGTTAGGTGCATACTGTACTGTATTATGGCATTGTGTACTGTATACTGTATCTACTCCATATTGGACTACAGTACGCTGTTAGCACTGTCAAACAAGTCCATACTGGAACTACTGTATACTCTGACTACAAGGAAAGAAAAAATCTGTGCCATACTTACCTGTATCATACTGTACTTACAATACTACAGTACAGTACTTCAGTATACCATACTACCTTCCTGATGCTTGCCCATTACGCGCGATCACAATGGGCAGTACAGTCGCAATATGGTCAATATATTTATTGCAGCGTTCCACGGTGAGTACATCGTTCCAAAAACTCAGTATGCCTTTCGCCAACTCATCCTTTTTGGAGGGTTTCACGACTTTTCGGATATGGTCCTGCAGCTGATGCCAGACCATTTCGATAGGATTGATGTCTGGCGATCTGTCATTGGAAAAAAAGCACAATTAGTTTAAGAGATACAGTACACAGTAAAAACAGTGGGAAAAAATGAGACACGGTTACCACATTTACTCCGCTGGCGTCTTGACCCAGTTGATACCGCGCTCAAGGATATGCACTGTTGACGAGGTGTGCTTCGGATCGTTGTCCTGGTAGAAACGTTGACCATCCGGGAACTCGTGTGTGATTTATTCCACAATCTCAGGCACAATTTTGTCTTGGAAGAAAGCTTTATTCATGATTCCTATAACAAGAAAAGAAAAGTGCTCAAAAAACTGCACACTAGTACAGTACAGTGCATAAGGCTACATTATATTTTATAAATTTTACCTTCAAAGATGACAATGCATCCTGGTCCACGCCTAGAGATGGCACCCCACACATGCATCTTCACTGGGTGTTTTGTTTTGGACGCAGCTTCATAGATATGCGGCCTTTTTTGTGGAATGCAAAGGTGGCAAATCTCTCCAGCGAAACAGTAGACTTGTCAGTGAAGATGCAATCCTGGAACGTTTCTCCACTGTCGATCCATGCCTGGGCCTGGACCACTCTCTTGATTTTGTTAACGTCCCTTATCATGGGGTACGCTCTGTAATGACAAGGAATAAATAATTTTAGAGGTACAGTACAGTTTCTTAAACAACACTTTTACCTCCTGTATTGTCCAATACTAACCTCACACGTCCATATTTCCATCCAATTCTGCGTCTCATTTTCTTTATGCTGGTCATGGATACAGTGAGATTGTGATTTTCCTTTAGAGTGTATTTGACCCTTAATGCACTCTTCTCATCATTCTCCTCACTTATTTTGTCGACCAGAAGAGTTGTCTCCCTACAATGTACAGAAAAACAATCCGGTAAGTTACAGTGCTGTAGGCCACAAGCACAGCACATCATTTGGTGTAAAAATAGTATACAATGAGATATTGTTCTATAAATATGCAGCAATATAAAAAATATACATATACCATTGCTCTACTGTATAAATATACCGAAATAACTATAAAATTAGATACAGTAGATCTACAGTACACAATACATTGTTCTATTAATATGCAGCCGATAAACAATATACAGTATATACTGTTGCTATATAAATATACCGAAATAACTATAAAATTAGATACAGCAGATCTACAGTACACAATACATTGTTCTATTAATATGCAGCCGATAAACAATATACAGTATATACTGTTGCTATATAAATATACCGAAATAACTATAAAATTAGATACAGCAGATCTACAGTACACAATATATTGTTCTATTAATATGCAGCAATATAAAAAATATACATATACTGTTATATAAATATACCAAAATAACTATAAAATTAGATACAGTAGATCTACAGTACACAATATATTGTTCTATTAATATGCAGCAATATAAAAAATATACATATACTGTTATATAAATATACCGAAATAACTATAAAATTAGATACAGTAGATCTACAGTACACTATTACAGTACACTAGTAGATCTACAGTACAATATTTTATAAATAAATAAATAAATGTAGTTATATAAATATACTTAAGTGTTCGTTACCGTTGCTGCCCTTTTGCGTTCTCTGTTTTTTCCGTGTGCATGATAGCTCACGGTGGTTGCTGGCACAACGATGCCAGAAGTAGCTAACCAGCGTTGGATAGCAGCAAGTCGGTGTCCGCTCGTGTACATCTCCTTAATTCGCATGCTGAGCTCCTTTGAAATCTTTTTAACAGGCATTGCTACGAGTAGAAAGAAATACAAACACGAGAATGTATATTCGATGTTTAATCGATGTGTATTCAATGTGCAGTGAATCCAAAAATGGATGGTGTATTTATACGGTAATGACTCGCATTAGAGTACGCCCACTTTCAACACCTGTACCTCGTCGCCATGCATAAAAGGTTACACACTTTGCATAGCCCACCACTCGATGATCTTTATCTGAACTTGCCCTCGTCCAGATACTGCATTGTGCCATCTGCTTCCATGGATCAGCCCCGATTCTACGGACGCAGGAAGCCACTCGCCTCTGCCGTGCCTATCACACAGAAAAAACGAAAGGCGGCAGCCGTTTCCACGCCAAGGCCAAAGCGACAGGCCAAGGCCAATAAAGAAAACCTTCTGCTGACTCCAAAGGCTAATGATTTTAATAGACGTCAGCCTTATTAGGTCAAGAAGAAATACGGTGATGTACACTCAACGCAAAACAAATGGCAGCCAACCCATCGAACCCGCAGAACCCGCCTGTTTGCGGCCCTCGAGGACTGTAGTTGTGCAGGCCTGACTGACTGTTCTGCACACCATCCCACTGTAAATGTTTTGACTTGCCGTAAAGTAGATGTTGCGTTTTGTATATTTTATGAATAAATATTTTTTTTTAATAACAGGTAAGACCATACTGTTCTGCTGAACTGTACTGTACATGTTTTGACCTGCTGTACTTAAATAAAGGAGATGTTCTGTGCTTTAACTTGTCCCATCCCACTGTAAATGTTTTGACTTGCCGTTCTTTAATAAAGTAGATGTTGCGTTTTGTATATATTATGAATAAAGAATTTTTTTTAATAACAGGTAAGACCATACTGTTGTGCTGAACTGTACTGTACATGTTTTGACCTGCTGTACTTAAATAAAGGAGAGGGAGTGGCCTTGAGAGGGAGTGGCTCAGTGAGCAAAAGACACAGACTGGCACTGAGAGTTTGAAGCAGGGGAGCCTGGTTCAATTCCCGGTGTTGGCTCCTTGTGACCTTGGGCAAGTCACTTTATCTCCCTGTGCCTCAGGCACCAAAAACATAGATTGTGAGCTCCACGGGGCTTGGACCTGTGCCTGCAAAATGTCTCTGTAAAGCGCTACATATAACTAGCAGCGCTATACAAAAACATGCTATTATTATTATGTTGTGTGTTTTAACTTGTATTAATAAATAAATGTTTACAAGACCTGCACAATTCCGGGCCACAAACAGGCCCAGTTTTCAAGGTTGTCCTGAAAACCGGGCCTGTTTGCGGCCCTCGAGGACTGAAGTGATGCAGGCCTGACTGATTGTTCTGCACACTGTAAATGTTTTGACTTGCCGTTCTTTAATAAAGGAGATGTTGCGTTTTGTATATTTTCTGAATAAATAATTTTTTTTAATAACAACATTTGACTGTAAACCAGGGCTGCACAACATACGGCCCGCGGGCCGCATGAGGCCCGTCTGGCCTCTCTGTGCGGCCCGCGATGACTCTGGCCGGGCACCAGTTAATTAATTAAATTTAAAAAAAAAAAGTTTAAAAAAATGGCGGCGATTCATCCCTCTGCCTCCCAGCCCCCTCCCTCTCCCTCTCCCTCCCAGCCCCCTCCCTCTCCATCCCAGCCCCCAGGTTTTGCAGTGCGCGGGGGCAGCAGCAGCCGTGTGTTTTTATTTTTTTCAATAGCAGGCTGGGAGGTCAGAGCATGCCGGGGCGGGGCTTAGTACCGGGGAGAGGATGTGCTGAGCTGATCTAAGACAAAGGTGAGAGAGATAGGTGTGTGTGTGTGTGTGTGTGTGTGTGTGTGTGTGTGTGTGTGTGTGTGTGTGTGTGTGTGAAAAACGGGCTGGTGGGGGGTGGGTGTGAAAAATGGGCTGGAAGCGGTGGGTGTGGAAAACGGGCTGGGGGTGGGTGGGTGTGAAAAACGGGCTGGTGGGGGGTGGGTGGCTGTGAAAAACGGGCTGGTGGGGGGTGGGTGGGTTGTGAAAAACGGCCTGGTGGGGGGTGGGTGGGTGTGAAAAACGGGCTGGTGGGGGGGTTGGGTGTGAAAAACGGGCTGGTGGGGGGTGGGTGGTTGTGAAAAACGGGCTGGTGGGGGGGTTGGGTGTGAAAAACGGGCTGGTGGGGGGGTGGGCTGCTGACATGTGAGGGGGGGTGGGCTGCTGACATGTGAGGGGGGGGTGGGCTGCTGACAAGTGAGGGGGGGTGGGCTGCTGACATGTGAGGGGGGTGAGCTGCTGACATGTGAGGGAGGGGTGGGCTGCTGACAAGTGAGGGGGGTGGGCTGCTGACATGTGAGGGGGGTGGGCTGCTGACATGTGAGGGGGGTGAGCTGCTGACGTGAGGGGGTGGGCTGCTGACATGTGAGGGGCAGTGGGGGGGAAGTGATGTGAGGTGCAGGGGGGGGAGAGTGATGTGAGGTGCAGGGGGGGGAGAGTGATGTGAGGTGCAGGGGGGGAGAGAGTGATGTGAGGTGCAGGGTGGGAGAGAGAGTGATGTGAGGTGCAGGGGGGGGAGAGAGTGATGTGAGGTGCAGGGGGGGGGGGAGAGAGTGATGTGAGGTGCAGGAGGGGGAGAGAGTGTCATATTGAGGGGAGGGGGAGAGAGTGTCATTAAGGGGAGGATGAGAGAGTGTCATATTGAGGGAAGAGAGACATGGGGGGATGCTGACTTGTGGGGGGGGGATGCTGACATGGAATGGGCTGGGGGTGTGTGAAGGGGGGTATTGTATGTTTGATGTGGAGGGGGGTATTGTGTGTTTGATGTGGAGGGGGGTATTGTGTGTTTGATGTGGAGGGGGGTATTGTGTGGGTGAGGGGGAGAGATGGGGGTATGAGAGATAGATGGGGAGTATCGTAAAGATTGATAGTGAGAGGTTCTGGGGGAGATATGAGGATGATGATGAGAGGTGCTGGAGGAGAGATGATGATGATGATTTAACCCGTGCGGCCCAAATTTATTTTCCTTGGAGCAGTTCGGCCCTTCTCGCTTTACGAGTTGGGCAGGCCTGCTGTAAACCATACTGACTGACTGTAAATGTTTTGACTTTCTGTACATAAATCTTTTCACTAGCTGTAAACCATACACCTGTTGATGTTTTGAATTGCTGTGTACTTAAAATGTTTTTACATTGTATAGTATTTGCAAATAAATGTTTTTGTACTTACTCCACCAATAAAAGAACATGTTGATTTCTTTTAAATTGTTCCATTGTCTCCTTTGATAACTGTAACAAAATATAGTGTTTCTAGAATGTACTGTCCAGGCATACTGAACTGTATACTGTAAGCATGCTCAGTACTGTACATCACAAGAATATTAAAAAAAATACAAGACATACTGTACTGTACTGTATGTACTGGTATAGAAGACAAATACTGTATGTACTGGAATACATGTAGAATAAATGCATACTTTTTATTTTTTCGGGTTTATTACACAGTATATATAAAAAAGTATTGTATAGGGTCTGAAAACATCAGCATACTGTTTCAGATATTCTATCCTAATCAATAACAACGGCCACTAAACTGTAGACTCGGGTACGTGGTTTTTTAAATCTGATTCTGCAATGTGCAGGCATTGTTACACAAAACGATATTATCCATCGAAATCCCTCCATTTGCCGTTTTCTTTTCTGAGGAAAATCAAAAATAAAAGTTTTACTGTAATGGTCAGTCCCCTAAAGAAGTTCCCAGCCAGTCCCACCAATAATTTTCTCCGGGGGCGTCTCCTGTTCACATGCACATGCGCCTACCGTCGATGTGATGACACGCATACAGTATGCGTTTCAAGAAGGTTCCAATGCGTATGCGCCTAGCGTTCCACCAATTGTTCAGTATCTGCAGTACTGTAGAAGCCGCTAAGCCAATGATATTGCTTACAGGAGAATCGCTTGACTTTTGAATCGCACTGATACTGATATTTTCAAAATAAAAAAAAACTGAATAAAATACGGCAACAATACTCACCATAGAATTTCCCATTCAGCTGGTGCCGGCGCCGGGCCACTGCCAGTCCAGTATTCTTGATCATACACGTTGACAGTTGGCAGCGGGACTACTACACCTGTAGTCAGCTGATGAGGCTGGAAATCGCTTAGGTACATGCAAGCTTGCTCGAAACTGCACGCGAAATCCGGCTCAGGCTGCAGGTGTCCATGCGTGGATAGACAGCAAGGGTTGTCACTGACGGTGGGACCGTTATTGGAAGCTAGAGGTGGTGTTGGCGCATTGCTTGCCAGCGACTGTCGTTTCTTACTTGGTTTTAACACGACCTTTCGCCTTTTGCCGTCTGCATGATCATAGATACAGGAAAAACCCGGCGATACACATCAATACCCTCCAGTAAATTCGGGATCAATACGATAAAAACATGGATCGCCACATAACTTTTTCCTTATTGCACGCTTCCACACATGAGGAGCTGGCGAAAATTTGTAAAAGTCATAGTTTTCGATAAAATACTGATAAATTTGAACAACTGTTGCCATCTTATTATCTGTTGCATTAATCGCGACCCATATCAAATACGCGTCCGTTCTGCTGCACTTGAACACTCATGGCGGCGGGTCTCTGGAGAATAACAGAAACTGGTCTTTGTCTTTCTTTAATATGAAAAGCCTAAATTGATACATTATTGTAACCTCTTCCTTCAGTCCCAAGGCCAATTTACAATAGCACACTGTGGTATCTTTTTTAAACGAAACACCTGCAAGTCGACACATTACTGAAGCGCATGCGCATTACAATTCATGAATATCTGCCATCTGGCGGACACGCAAAGAATTGTAACCTATTAAATCCGAACCATTCTCAATAAACGCATCAACCGCGCATTACCCGCGGCTGAGAACGTAACAGGAATGCAGCATGAATGCGGCATGCACCCGGTGAAGTGCGTAGCATTCGGAAAAAAATCTCGGAAAAATGCGGTGATGTTTTAGAATAAAAGGGACCGCAACAGTACATCACTGAGACTTAACTCCCCTCCATGGCGGCATACACTGTAGCTTCTGGCTGTTTACCCTGAGTATGAGTCAGTGAGGTGGTAAACAGGTGGTAATGGAGTCCATGCTTTACCCACTCACTTTAAGGTGAAACTTACATGTTTTTGGAAGCCTGTTGTTTCCAACGCTGTATTGTTTAAAAAAAATGTGCAAGATTTATAGCATTGATGTATGCAGTTTCCCTGGTGCAGAAATAGCACTTTTGTTTGGGCAAAGAACAACATGTACAGAAGTTGTGTTGAGTACATTTTAGTAGAGAGATCTGTTGCTGTATTTTGCACCATGAGAATTTTCATTAATAGCGCAGGTTAGGCTCATCTGGTCCATATCTCCATATCGGCAAATATTTTGACTGGGTTCTTTGCAAAATATTCAGAATAAGCCAGCCCACCTGAGGCACCTTATCCCACAACAATAAATATGTACTTTTCTTTGAGTATACACTGTTAGTCTTAACGTGACATTAACTTAACGTCTAATTAAATGACTTAACGATGGAATGGGAATTTTAGACGCTGCCATTTTGCTACCGCCATTCAGTCACCGAGGGACAGTTTGCTGCTGGCCGTTTCGACCCTGAGATAGTTGATTAGCGTTAGGTACTAAGGGTTAAGCTTCGGGTTGTTAGGGTAAGGGGTTAGCGAGTTAAGGTTTTTAGGGTAAGGGGTTAAGGTTTGTAGGGTCAGGGTATGGGGTTAGAGCAGGGGTGCGCAAACTTTTCAGTCTTCAGCCCCCTGCCTGCTCTCCCCCTGCTCGCGTCCCCCTCCTTACCTTGTCTTTGGCGTCAAATTACGCTGCGTTATGTAATGCCACGTTGCTAGGTCGATGCATCGCAGAAGGTAACGGAAGTTGCAGAGGCCTCACCCGATCCCCCGGCATTTAATTTAAATGCCTTGGGGAAGAGCGCAGGGCATCTGCAACTGCGTGCCCCACCCCTAGGTTGCACCCCCCAGTTTGCACACCCCTGGGTTAGAGGACACATTTACTTGGAGCGGCCAAATGTCCCGGCGGTGAAGCGGCAACAGCTGAATGGCCGCGTCAAAATCTCCTAGACTGACTTAATGGAGCTTTGTGAATCTGAGCCATAGAGAAGTGGCTTTTACAGATTCTGATGCTTAGCGTTTCAGTTAACTCTCGGCAAGCTCATCATGGCACATTAAATTATAGGTGAACTGTGTCTTTTGTGATAGGCTAACAAATTACTGTGTTTGGAATTCAGTAGAGCACTGCGGGTCGTTCTTAAGCCAGTGCACGAGACATTTCAGTAACCAAGCGGCTTTTTAGGGTTTTAGAGTCTCAGTCCAAGCCGATTCATGAACAATCCCTGTGTCCACGAACTGTATGTGCTGCTCACGTCCTACTTCTCCACTCACTTCTATGTTTGGCGTCCACCATCTCCAATGAGGTCACCGCGCTCTCTTGGATCAGGTAATGCCACAAATCGCCCTATGCGTTTCGCTAGTGATTGCGTCATCAGGGGGTGGTAGCTCCATCTCTCTGTCACTTATATATCCCTCTCATGATTGCCTCTCATAAAACTATTACAGTACTAAGATAATGCATAGTATACATATAAATATCCTTAAATATACACGCTAACCTCAGTTTTATGAAAACGAAAGGGCATATTTAGGAATAAATCCAATGGGATTATAAAGTGACATATATTATAGTGGTTGTATATGATTAGAAAACTACCAATTACGAAATAAAGTACAAATAATTAAACCTATAATCAGTTAATACTTCAGCCTAATTAATAGAAAAATGTATTGTAAACTACTGTATATTAAATCAGAGCCTAAAATAAATAAATACATTTTTAGAAATTATATATGGGAAGGAAATATAATAATTAATGTGTCCTATTTTTTTTTAACCCATTGTAGATAGATGTGTACCTAATTTAATGTACTTCTTGAGAAAATAAAAGCAGAAAATTGTGTTTAAGTGCCTAAAATCAATTCTTGAATAACTTTCTTTACAAAATAGAGAGAGCTATAGTTCATTGAATGTCCTGCTAAACAGATGGCAACACTGTAGAAAAAATGTCCATCCTTCCGTAAACAAAATGTCCCTCTTTTTGTTTTATATGTGAAACACCCTTTCCCTACCCCTGAGGGAAACAGCAGATAATAGTGTTATGGTGCTAACATGTTAGGCTTACAGAAGGCCTAAGCCTCCGCTCCTGGCGAGCCTGTGGTGGCTGTGCAGCGCCTCCACCCGTGAGGATCCCAGCGTAGGCGGGATAGCCCCTCACGGGAACCGGTATACCTATATGGTACAAATAACTAACAACGTATATGCAACACTCTTTACTGTGGTCCCACAGTATTCCCCACAATAACAGCACAGACACAATAATAAACCAGCAGGTAACAATAAGAACAAGAATTGTCCCCAAACCGTACTGATGGTGCCCTGGGCACCTAGAACCCGGTGTCCGGCAGAACAACCCCTTCCCACGTGTACAGATGAGGGTAGCGCTACCCGCCCCTTGGCAATGTTGGTGCATGTATACCTTCCTAGTTTCAAGCCTGTAACCAGGGGATACTTCCATCAGAAAGGCGACAGTGGGGTCCCATGCAGCAGGGTCTACGGCAACAGCCCCTCTCACCTCACGTCCCGCACGCCGCGCGGTGATCCTCCCACTGGGGAAACTCCCTTCCCAGCGCAGTTCCTTCTCCGATGATGCCTCTTACTATCAGGGTAATCCCTATTGTGTGGCAGGCCCTACAAAACTCCAATAGGAGGAAGGGACTACCTGGGGCCTAGGGGGAATGGGTCTGGCCTAGTGCAGGAGCTTGACTAACTACCTCTCCCTTTGCAGACTCCGTCAGGACTGAGCACGCCACCTCCAGTCCGCGGAGGAAATCCTGAACAGCCAGGATCTCCTCTTCTGGCAGCGCCAACCACAAAATGACTGCTGCCTTGCGCATTGTCCATTGTATGTGGCTGCCCCAACCACAACATGGCCGACGCAACTCACACGAACCCTCCGAGCGATGGGACCACTGCCAGGGAGGAGGCAAGGGAGGGTACCCTGCTACATGTGTAATATATTAAATTGTATAAGATCATACACTACTACTTTGTTTTAGGAACGGAAAGTAAATTTTGTGCACATTTTGACTTAACTTACCTGTATAGTCAAACCCAAAACCTGTTGAGTTTTACGATATGGACTTGGAACTAAAGATATAGGAAAACACAGCATGAGCTACTTTAAGTTTACTAAGGTATAATAATCATGGATACCTTTTGGATAATAATAATAAAAAAATAATATTACAATTATTATTAATAGCATTTATTCATGAGTGATGTCATTTCAAACTAAAATATTATTCGTTTGTTGGAGGACGTAAGTACAAAATATAGATCAAGGCAATGCTATTAATGTGATCAATTTAGATTTTACAAAAGATACTGATAAGGTGCCACACAAGGTTAATGTACAAAATAAAGAATATTGGTTTGAATTGTATACCGAGTTGCCATGAATGGAATATACTGTACTTAGGCTAGACAAGATATGAGTGTAGTGCCTCAATGTTCGGAACTGGGACCAAGTTATTTTTAACTTGTTTGTTTTTGACCTTGAGGTAGGCATAGGGAGCAAAATCTCAATTTTTACTGATGACACTAAACTATATAAAGTTGTAAAATGAGAGCAGGATGTAATTTATTTATGCAGAGGAATTTGGACAAGCTGTAAACTAGGACACAAAGTGTTAAAGGGCAGGTGAGGTTTCATACAGATAAATTTAAGATTATGCATTTGAGAACGAAAAATAAGCATGTACCTATGAACTATATGGCACAAACTTGGGTCAACCCTTGATGGAGAAGGATTTAGGAGGAGTGCTTGTGGACTACAGGTTTAGCAATGGAGCTCAATGTCAGACAGTAACTTCAAGCTACAACTATGTGCCTAACTTTCATGAGAACACTAAGCAGATACAACCACTAGAGATCGGAAAGCAGGGCAGCAGCAGAGTTTAAAGTTATCTTTGTCTTTTAGTCATAAAGTATGTACTGCATTCTTAAAATATCTTTATTCTTAATACATTTAAATAATAGGAGAACAACCGATTTACGTTTGTTTTTTCCATACTACATACAAAAATGTAATCCGAATAAAAAAAATAATAGATCTCACCATCCAATAAACTGATATAATATGAATAAATATAATACATGGGCCTATTAATGGTAAAACAAGAATAACATGACTGTTAAGACAATAGCAACATCATTATTCATAGTATACTATTCATATTAATAAATACTCGTTTCTATGGCTCAGCGGCTCTGTGAATGCAGAAACAGTTCTTGTTTTGAAATTGGTTGTGCTTGTTGCTTTTTTCTTCTTCTGCAATTTCTTGTTCATGAGCAAAGAATTGTTCAGTAGAGGAAAATATAGAGGAAAATAGTAATGATAAGAAGAAGGTGGTTAGAATATTTAGACATTGGATCAAAATGAGCAACTATTGCAGATGCTTATATTTCCTCCCAATCACATACATTCTTGATCCTGTTTTGTCATTTTAACATAATAATTTGTATTGCTACATTACAAAAGTACTTTCTGCTTTGGCATCTAATGATAAATGTTAAGGTATTAAAGGTTTACTTATTTATATTTTGACTATGATGACAGACAGTTAAGTTTGATCAGCAGTAATGGTCATTGTTATTCAACATTAGCATTTTAAAATACGTGTGTGCATGAAATATGGGTTAATGCAACAACACTAAATTGAACTTTTTGTCTCTCCATTATTGGACTTACATTTTTACCCTAATATATGATCGTAGAATAAGACAGACAAGACAACCAAATAATTTTCCCATTTTAAAACATCAATGGCTGGTCATTTAGCAGGCTACAATGCCTGGCATACAGTCAAACACAATTAACTGCGGCTGATTAAACATGCCTCACAATCATGCAAATATCTTTTTTTCCCCTTCAGGTGAGGGATTAAAGCTAAAGTGCATAAGACACTGTCAGGCCACAAGACGGTTACAAAGAAATACAGTCTGCAAAAGTGTCTCTGAAAAGCCCCCTAGGCTCATAAAACTCTAGCTAGTAACTGGTGATAGATTTAATACATTATTTATTCATCCAAATATTGAGAACAACACTACTGCTATAAACAGATCTGCAATTCAAAGTATACAGTAGTTTGCAGTATGGAACACAAATTGCTGTATGCAGTAGGACAAAGTATCTTCAGACAATATCTAAATTGCTGCCTTACTAGAGCAGAATAGAATGGATTTGCATGAATAACTCATTGCCCTCCATGAGAGGTGCCTGAGAATCACAGCTGTTGAAAATGAAAACAAACACAGCATTGTTGTTTGAAAAATGCTTCTTCGCCATTACTGCAAAATGTCTCAATTAATTTCAGCTCTGGGGGACCCCTTGTTTCCTAAGATACTTACCTCCTCCGTAGGTGGTGCTGGTAGTCACTACGCTAGGCTACCTGTGACGTTCAAAGCTCCTGCAGGCCAAAAGGAAGCCGTGACGTCATCCCTTTGTGCTTCCTATTGGTCCCTGTGACTGGGAGTTTTAAACAGCACTGAGATACCGGCACCCCATACGGAGGTAAGTATCTCGGGAAGCAGGGGGTCCCCTGGGTTGGAGTTAACGTGGTTCGGCTCCGGAGACCCACGGCACAAGTTATATTGATGCAATCGAATTAGTTTTTTCATTTACAGAATTATTCTCATTTGACCAACTATTATTTTCAACTATAATTAATTGTTGTGTTTCACTTTGAGACATTTTACAGAAATGGCGAAGAAGCATTTTTCAAACAACAATGCTGTGTTTGTTTTCATTTTCAACAGCTGTGATTCTCAGGCACCTCTCATTGAGGGCAATGAGTTATTCATGCAAATCCATTCTATTCTGCTCTAGTAAGGCAGCAATTTAGATATTGTCTGAAGATACTTTGTCCTACTGCATACAGCAATTTGTGTTCCATACTGCAAACTACTGTATACTTTGAATTGCAGATCTGTTTATAGCAGTAGTGTTGTTCTCAATATTTGGATGAATAAATAATGTATACAACCTATCACCAGTTACTAGCTAGAGTTTTATGAGCCTAGGGGGCTTTTCAGCGACACTTTTGCAGACTGCAAATACTTTATACAGCATGTTGAGCAACATTGTACATAGTTAGCTGAACTGTCATTTGAAAGGGGTCAAATATTACTTGCAAACTGAGAATGGTCTTACTAACTAGTCAGACCAGGGAGGTTTCACTACCTACAGGTTATTATTTGTCCGCTTAGCACATGATATTGATACACAGAGGATATTTACATGTCTTTAGATTGGTGTAGAACTTAATTCCTCCTGCATTTCCCCTAAAAAAAGGATAAGAAAGTTACCTCTGAAACATTGTCTGCTCCATTGTTTTTGCCTCAATAAATGTATTTGACCTGCTGAAAATTGTTTTCAATGTGTGAGGTAGTATGTTTCAACAAGGTTATCTACTGTATATTTTAGAAACGCAGAGAATAGTCAAGGTTCCCTCGCTCTGTCTACTAAATATATAGCTTAAGGTGGTGCTAACTGGGATAAATAGATATACACCGTAGCATTCAAAAGAGAAGAAAAAAGGTCCCAACTTATAAGCACTCGGTCCCCCATGATAGCGATATTTATAAAGACTGATATTATGTGGTGTGAACAAATTAAAAAGTAACTATTATTAAGATAGGTGTTAAAATAAAGGCAATAAAGAACTCAATTGATGTCAACGTACAAACGTAAAATTAATTGTATAGGTCGGATGGCAGTCCATAGTTAATTAGATAGACACTCTGTATTATAGGATATATAAGACCCAATTCAATAATATATCTATAAACCGAACTGGCAGGTAATCCTGATGGTGTTCTCTTAAGAATAGGGAGTGCACTTATTAGTGGTGTTGCTACATCGATCTATTCTGATCAATCAGTCCGGGGTCACATTTCCACAGTTTATTTAGATACTTTGTATAAGCTTGTGGGCTTGTACTACTTATATGCCCATAGCTTGAAACTATGAATCCAGCATCTAGGATCATTGTATCATTACTAGGAGAACTATTGAAGTATTGGGTAAACTTGAATGGATACATAGTAGTAAGCCCTTTGCTTTAGCAATTGTTACGAGGAACTACTGTAGATCTGTGGAGCACAGTTTATTTCCTGACCGCCCAATTTAGAACACTATCCGCAGACGATAATCCTTAATAGAAATGTTCATCTCTTTTGAATGCTATATTTTGGTAACACAATCCCTGTACAAATCACAATACAAATATAAAATGCTCTCTAACACCTGTGCTCATACATTTTCTGCGCACTGTAGTTGCTGGATTGTCGTCACATACTGTAGTCATGATGTGTGTGTTTTAGAGATTGACTTAAATGTTTGATGCAATCGTTCAAGTTACATGTGATGTAATATTAAACATCAGCCAACATTATCACTTAGGCCCAGATCAGACAGAATGCCACGCGACTTGCGCGCTCTTACAGGTACATGCGCGTGCACGTTCGTCACTCTTTGAGGCCACAACCCAAATTGACATTTCGTGCTGCAGTTGCGTCACGTGAGCTGGTTCAGCAATAAAGGCGAACCAGCTCCATGACGTGTTCGTTACGCCCCCCGCCACGGCCCCAAACGCCGCGACCCAACTCCTGCAGTTTGAGCACAGATAGCTGGGCTGCAGGAGCACACGCCGAGGTGCGCACGCAAGCGCGCTGATGTAGCAGCCAGTCTGAGCTCAGCCTTAGAGTGTGTACTGTACTGTATGCAATACTCTACTTCAAAGTATCATAAAGTCTAGGGCCATGTCCTGTTTCCATTTCGGATACCAGAAAATCTTTGGGTAAAAATTACCTCCAGTTTAAATAAACCAATCCCTTCACTTATCATGCATACAGTATTGCTTATTAACACTTGTCCTTTTTTAATTTTCTTTCTGAGCTTTAATTGCTTTTCAAATTTGCATATGGAAACTTTTTTTCTACTTTGCTGTTCTGTATCAATAAGGTAGATCATGGTAAAAACTAAAATAAAAAACAACAATTAATTATAGTTGAAAACAATAGTTGGTCAAATGAGAATAATTGTGTAAATGAAAAAACTAATTCGATTGCATCAATATAACTTGTGCCGTGGGTCTCCAGAGCCGAACCACTTTAATTCCAACCCAGGGGACCCCCTGCTTCCCGAGATACTTACCTCCGTATGGGGTGCCGGTATCTCAGTGCTGTTTAAAACTTCCAGTCACAGGGACCAATAGGAAGCACAAAGGGATGACGTCACGGCTTCCGTTTGGCCTACAGGAGCTTGGAACGCCGCCGTTATGTGAATCACAGGTAGCCTAGTGTAGTGGCTAACAGCACCACCTACGGGGGTAAGTATCTTAGGAAACGGGGGGTCCCCACAGCTGATATTAATAGGGTTCACCCCCTGCTTCATTCCTATGTTAAAAAAAACCCCACTAAAAACTGCAATGCTTGGATTGCCTCTTTAAGAAGTTGGATAAACATTATTGTTTGTTTCGGCTATTCTTTTGAGAAATGTGGCTACATTATCACTAAATGTTTCTTTAGCAAACCTCAGAGATTTATCTCTTATTAGCCTTGTTTTACAGTTGCTCTTTCTATGGTACTCTTTGTGACAGATGAAAAACAGCATTTTTGTGCCAGATAGGTATTGGGGCGGCTTTTAACTGATGTTTATTTTTCCTTTTTACTCTTGGGTACTGTAATGCATTGCAAAACATTTTATAAAGGAGGTCAGATCTTACATTTATTAACCTTTTACAGTAATACGTCATGGGCACGTGCACGTTTTGTAGGGGGAGAAGGGGTTGGCCGGTCTGTCGACTTTTATTTCTGGCTTCCAGAATTGGAAACGTGGGGCTCTCCTGTAGCTGAAAAAGGCATACCTGATCTCTAAGGATTTATAATCCTATATCATTATTAAATGTATTTATTATTTATTTATTAAAACTAAACAGGACACATACATTCTGTTTTGATTTAAAAAAAAAAAAAATACTTTTATGCTTAAAAGTGAGAGCGTTGCAGCTTAAGAACATGACAAACAAATGTCAGAATTGGTACATGGCTTTTTGCGCCCTGGGTTTTGTTGGTTGAAAATTATTACAGTATGTTTTACACCCACCATCATCACTCTTAAATGCTTAACAAATTATAATCTACTGTAGCAGCTGCCAGTGGGTGAGCACCTATATAAACAGGAAAAGGAATACAAAGGGGATAACATACTCACTGTGCATTGACTTCTTACAGGGTTGCTGTTACTTAACATAATCCCCTTTTAGTATTTTGAGCCCTTCAGTCCTGGAGAGGCTCAGCTTTGCAATGTGTTGCATCATTTCTCAGTATTGATGGAATTCAAATGAAACAAGTGCAGCCCTGAAAGAGTTGAGTCAAAATACCTAATTTTGTCCTTCTCTTTAAATTATATAATTTATCACATGGACATTTGCTCATTTATTCTTGTATTCTTTTAAATTCTTTTAACTTTTTTTTTATTATTATTTTGTACTCTCTAACGGTGGGAACTTTTGTGCAGGCTTATGCAATTTAGTTTTGTTTCTGTACAATCACTATTAATATAATTTAAAATTAGGTACCATGTCAATCATACGCCCATACCTATATCTCTAACTCAGCGGTGCGCAAAGTGTGGGGCGCACCTCCCTGAGATTCGCTGCGGGGGGTGCATGTTTACCGTGCGCGCTTCCCAAAGGCACTTAAATTATTGCCGGGGGAGCTGCAGGGCCTCTGTAAACCCCACTTACCTTGATTCAGACATTCCTGGTGATGCGTCGCCATGGCAACGCGGCGTCAAATGACGCCGCGGGTCATGTGACGTCACATTGCCATGACAACGTGATGTCATGACATCAGGACGTCTGAATCAAGGTAAGGGGGGGGGCACGAGGAGAGGGGAAAGCCAGCAGGGGGGCACAGGGGGAAAAGATTGCGCTCCCCTGCTGTAACTGTAAATTGAATGTGTAATCTCTGTTCATTTAAAGCAGCAATACTACATTCCCCCACTTTTTTTCCTTTTTATATGTAAAGCATTTAACAATGTATAATTATACATTCTTACCTAAGCTGGCAATCATTTGGCGCTCCTGTTATAAATCTGTAAAAATCCTGATTGTGTGCCTAATGAAATGGCCGCCTTCTAACTTTGTGTTGCAGTCTGAAATGCTGCAGCTGATACTGTATGTACTGTAAAATTATATTACTTAGTGTAACATATTATTGTTATAGCTTTGGGTAATAGACAGTCTGCTGTTTGGAACACAGCAACAGATCTGTGATACTTTGCTGTCAAAGGGCAGAGCTAAAAAAGGTGTGTGTCAGAGCCTGTTTCAAAAGAGGAAGCGGATATGACTTTCTTAATGGTTGCTGTAGCAACCAAAGAATGATCAGTACATTAAAACAATCATTAAAAACGGCATTATCAGTTTTAAAAAAAAGACATTATCTGATACTACAGAACTGATTTATTTATTTAAAAAAAAAATTAAATGTCTTCTTTTAATATTTAGACCTCATTGCAGTTAAAATATAATTCTGACAGTATACTTACAGTGGCGAGAAAACATTTGTGAACCCCTTAGGATTTTATCATATTTCAAACCTAAAATGTTATTAGGTCTGTAAGAGATGTGTGCAGAGGTACATATAGTGGAGACCGATTTGGGTGAAATTACTGTATATCTTGGCTTTATTGAGCCTGTTACAGTACTTTATCCAGGCAAAACAACAAAATAACAAACCCCTATCCCTGTGTAAGTGCTAACTTACTTCCCCAGACCCTATCTGCAGGACTGGAGGGATATTCCCATTACCAGCCTATCACCCCAAAGTCTCAGGAGGTACCTTAAGCAGATGACCCTCCGTGTCAGTTTCTGCCATTTCCTCTGTCCTCTGTGTCCAGGAAATATAGGTCTCTGGGTGTCTTGATGTCAGCCACCGCCTTTGTGCTCAAGACAGTGTCTGTGTACAGGCTTCTCTGCTCTCCTTCTGTCAGCCCAAAGGTGAGCTAAGGAATCTCTTTCCTGTTTCTCACATCAGGCTTTTCTGATCAGCCAGGCGGAGTCTGGTTGATTGCCTGTGTTCAATTAACCAGCACACTGCTGGATTTAGAGCCAGTTCCTCACAAACAGTGATAAATCCATGTTACACGATCTTAATCTACATCCTAATAATAGATAAAGATAATCTGATCAAACAAATGACACAAAAATTGATACTTTTTCAACATATATTTATCCACAAATGATTCAACATTCAATATCCATGTGTGAAAAAGTATTTGAACCTTTAGATTCAGTACCTGGTGGTACCCCCTTGAGCATCAATGACTTCAACTAAGCGTTTCCTGGAACTGCTGGTCAGTCTCGCACATCGATTTTGAGGAATTTTGGCCCATTCCTCATTACAAAACTGCTTCAACTCAGTGACATTTGAGTGCTTGGTTGGAGGGACAGCTCACTTCAGGCCCTGTCACGCTTGTGCTCTCCTCACAAGCGCAGGGAGAAAGGGAAGGAGCCGTTAGCGAGGTGGGGAGGCCGCAGGGGATACGAAGGGAATAAGTTGCCGCGCAGCTGGGGATCGGTGCACGTTGTCACGTGACCGCGCGTGCGCGACGCGTCCGGAGGTGCGGAGCCAAGCGTAGAGACACGAGTGATCCAGCTGCATGTGCGCGCATGCTCTGACAGAAGAGCGGGAGTGCGCGCGTTCTCAGGCACCAACGCGGGGGTTGTGGGAAGCCAACGCTTCAGCACGGGAGTCTGGAAACGGAAACCTGGAACATGGACAGGAACATGGGCATGGAGGCCAGAGCACAAGGTAACATCCAGAGAAGGGAATAGCTTCTTGGAGGACGTCCAGCCTCCTTAAAGGCATAGTGCCAGAAACAGCAAGGTGCAGCGAAACTAAACATAACATAAGGGTTCTTAGTCTAATCCATTGGCCAAGGAATTATAAGCCTGCTACCACGTCAAGGTGAACCCTACTAAGCAGGTACCTACACTACCCGACGGTAAACTAACCTCAGTAGTATATGAGTGACTGTCCCAGTCTTCCGGAATCCAAAAGAGATAAGTAAAGTCCCAAGGAGGTCCAGACAGGAACAGTATGCGATGGGTACTAGCAGGCACCAGGGCAGGCAGCAAGAGACTAAATGCAAAGAGAAAGTCAAAGAGAGGCTTACTTCCTGTCAGGAGGAAGAGGGCAGGATTTGCCAGGAAACAAGATGGCGTTGTTTGCTTCAGAATCCTTAAAGATTCTTGACTCGCAGGTAGGGGGCGGCGATCAAAAGGAAACAGGTAAGGAAGGAACATGCCGCAGGGGGCGTGTTCCGCGCATCGTTACAGGCCCTGCCAAAATTTTTTGATGGGGTTTAGGTTCAGACTTTGACTAGGCCAATCTAAAACGTACAATTTCTTCTTCTGTAGCCATTCTTTGGTAGATGTGCTTGTATGTTTAGGATCATGATCTTACTGCATGACCCGCTTTAGCTTCAGCTTCAACTCACGGACGTATGGCCATGCTTGATGGTTGAGATGAGATTCTTCTGTACGAACGCAGTGTTTGGTTTTCGTCTGTCCACAGAACATTGTTCCAGAAGTCTTGGGGATCATCTATGTGCTCGTTGGCAAACTTCAGATGGGCAGCAATGATGTTTTTAGAGAGCAGTGGTTTCCTCCTGGCTATCCTTCCTTTAGTTTAGAGGAACCTCTGACATGTTTCGCGCATGTGTGCGCTTTGACAAAGCGCATGCATGCGCAGAACGCGTCAGAGGTTCCTCTAAAGGCTTTTACTTGCTGTTACAATGCTGCAAAAGATCCATTAAACAGTTTTTTCTACTTTCTGAGCGATCCGGCCTCCGTCATCATTAATTGTTTCCCCCATGGGATGCCATTTCCTGTTCCATAAGGCAGGCTGGTTCAAGCGGAGTCCTCAAGAACCATCAACAAGTAGGCTTTCATTAATTATTTCACATTAATTAATTATCTTAGCTCTGATTATGTCACTAAGGCAACTTGCTTAGGTACAGTGTACATTACCCTGAACACCACCTGCTGGTGTCCCTTGAGGACTGAGCTTGGATCCCTTTGACTTAAGATTTTTCAAATCCATGACAATAACCATAACCGTGAAAAGCACACTAATAAATATTGCAGATTACATACCAGATAAATAGATACTGCTTTAGTTATGCGCTAGTTATAGGCTCACACTTCCGGCAAGAATGCAGAAGCATGTCAAAAACTTACCAGCAGAGAAAAGCCTGGATCTGGACTGATTGACACACTCTTATGTTAAAGACTTTATTGATATTCTCAAGGCTTATTTGAGAACGCTCTCCGATTTTCAAAACACCTTGCTGAAAATACATGCTTCAAGCCCATATTACAGTAATAAAAAAAAAAAACAACAATATTCACAAAACTGTGCAAGCAACAATAATGTAAACGAGGGGGTATGAAAAAGAGAATAAATAAGGAAAACCTGTAATAAAAAAATAATCAATGTACTGTAGGCTGGGGCATTAAATCCATTAAACGGACACTTTTTCACTCCTTTGCTGGCAGATGGTTCTACAGTGTTACAGTAAATTGCTGGCCTCTCTGGCAGTGAAAAGGTTTTATAATGTATTGGCGTCTGCTTCCAGACACAGATTAAGGCCCATATTTACTAAGCAGTCTTCTGAGACACCTTGCAGCCCATTGATTTTCAATGTGTTGTAAGGTGTCTTGCTGTGCCAGAAGGTGCCTCAAGGCAAAAGACTGCTTTGTAAATATGTCCCCCCTTTATATTCATAATTTTACTTATTTATTTATTGTAAAAATAATGACTACATTTCTGTTTTCTTCGGTACTATAGAATTCTAGTCTTGCACACTACTTATTGTTCTGCTACTTTATCTCTTTGGTTAATAGGAAGGCAACTATTTTTTTTTTGTATGAAATAACAATTTGCCCTTTATATACAAATAATTTACCAACACTTATCAAGAAACAGAAGAACTATAACATACTGTAATAATAATAATAATAATATTCTGTTAATATTAGGTCACCTATATTTAACATATTAAGCATGCAAACATTGGTCTTAGGCATTACTGTCTTTTGAACAGATTTTGGCCCATATTTACTAAGAGGAGCTATGCAATATGAATTAATCAAGTGAATGGGCCATAAGGTGTGTTCCAGCGCCCAAAGGTATCTTGTGGCATAGCATCACTTAGTACAGGGGTGCTCAACTCCAGTCCTCAATCCCCCCTCAACAGGTCAGGTTTTTAGGATTACGCAGCTGCGGCATAGGTAACTCAATTGGTCCCTGCTTCAGCGTAGTTGGCTCAATCAGTCTTCAACTGAGCCTCTGAACCACCTGTGCTGAAGCTGGGATATCCAAAGGAACCGTCTGCCCACTCAAGGTTGACCCCCACAGCTAGTAGCCAAATAAGATATAAGTGTGGAGCAGGAAAAAAGACCTTTTGAAGATGCGGGGTAAGGGCCACTTGCAGACCCGCTTCCCATGTGGAGCCAGCGGCCGCAATTGCAGCAGCCCACGGATGGAGCTCACACAGCTCGCGAGAGTCCGTTCCCTTTGTGTCTCCTGGTCTTGTGATACCTGAAAGGGTAATGACGCACTTCCTGCGCGACCACGATCCAAAGGAGGTCTTTTTTGTTATGTTCTAGTATCTGTTTTATGTAGATTTAATAAATTGATTTTATTACCTACCTGGTGAGTCCGTCATCCCAAGGAGCAGCGCTGATATCGATCATTTTTTCTCTGAAGCTGGGATATCCTGAAAACCTGACCCGTTTTGGGGGGAGAGGGGGGACCTTGAGGGCTGGAGTTGAGTACCCCTGACCCACTAAATATTCGCCTTCATATCTTTCATTCTGCTCTCAGCTCAGATGTCTTATCTTTTCACGATTGCCTTTGTTGGCTTTCTTTCTGAGCTTAAATAATATATGACCGTATTGTGCTGACTTGTCCTTTCTTTCTTTTTAATTCCCATTTCGTACTTGTAAATTGCCTGGCAAGGTGAGGGGACGGACCACATGGGCATGTAACAATTTAACTCTGTCAATTGGGAATGAAATGCATCTTTCCTCTTGTCGAATTGATTTCTTAAAAAGTAGATTAATTACAGTTAATTGCATTAGAAAGTTCACCTTGACCTCCCCAAATAAGCTTGTTCTCAAGACAGTCATATCAGGGAATGGCATATTGTAGAGATGGACAATGGGCCCTACTAAATATGCTCAAAATCTGTCCCTTACTTGTGAATATTCTAACTCCATTCATTTGCAAATTGTGAAACCCTGAATTGTGGTGAGAGGTAGTAATGATGATGTTTGTGTTGAACAACACAGCTTGAAAAACAATATTGCCTAAAAAAAAAGTTACAGGTAGGAAAAAGCTGATAATAATAACTTTAATAAGGGTATGGGTATGAGTTTTAATACCATTAGGGAGTTGTGTAACGTTATATACAGATGTAGCAGTTGTTGTTGCTTGAGTAGTATACAAAACGATGGACTACGGCATAGACATATAGGTTCATATCCACGAAGCTGTGCTGTTCCTTAGCACACCTTCTGGCCCATTCAAATGAATAGGCTGTAGGATGTGTCATGGAATAGAACTGCTTGGTAAATATGGCCTGCAGACATAAGACATTAGCCATGCATTGGTAGATCTAAACAGGTTAACGTTCCAATATACAGTATATATTCCAAATTATAAATATATTATGAAAATCAGTATGTGTCTAAATTTGTTGTCAACGAAACGAGAAAAAAAATTAAATGTGGCAAACATTACAAATTTCCCAAATAAATCAGCCCCATCTCAATAGAGTTTTCTATTGTAAGGTGCTATACGTACTTTCAATGTCATATGCATATAATACTTTCTTGGCAAGCTACCCACCTATCTGAACAAGCTACTCGCCCCTACCACCGGAAGTCAGCCTCTCTCTAGTACACTATTGCCAGCAGCTGCTTCTGGCCTTTAAATAGCAGGCAGTTGCTCTCTGTCATTGCTCATGCAAAGTACTCCGTTCCTGCTTGAGCTCTGCCTTTGTGCCTTTGTGCCTTTGTGCCTTTGTGCCTTTGTGCCTGTGATTGCCTGACTGTGTTTCGACTCTTGCTTGGACCTGACTACCCCGACCTGCTGCCTACCTCGACTCCGGAACTGGACCTGACTACCCCTGCATCCCAGTCCTCGGATCCCAGGTCAAGGTCGGTGTACTACTCCCTACCTCTGCCCTGCGGGTCAGTATCCTGTTTGCAGTCATCAACGTTACATCGGGATTAACACTGCGGGGGTCAGTGTGTCTGAATGGGATTCACGCTGTGTGAATCCTACTGGTCTGCTCCTGTCTGTCAGTTACACTCTTAGTGACAGTCTCTTAATCAGTCACTATACCTGAATGCCTCTAATAGGCAATTGCACGGCTTTTATTTTAATAATACAGTATTGAAGCAGAGGGTTTCCGGAGCTAAATTGCATTAATTTCAGTTCCTGGACCCCTTGCTTCTCAAGTTACAGGCCCCGTTATGGGGTGCCGGTATCCTCGCCATGTTAAAATTCTACTGTGTCACGGCCCATGTGACTGGGACATTTAAACAATGCAGGGGAATACCGGCACCCAATAAGGGGGCCTGTAGCTCGGGAAGCGGGGGTCTGAGCCTGAAATTAATGTGGTTCAGCTCCAGAGACCCCCTGCTTCAATACTGTTATCAAACTAAAATAAAAACAGCTTAATTACCTTAGCGGCTAGCCCTAGGTAAATGGGGTAGTTGTCCCAGGGTGAGCAATTAGGCCTACCGGGAAGGTTGTAGGAGAAGTTCACCCCCCCCCCCACCCCATTACTTTAGTGTAGTAACCGCTATGGTAATGAAAAGGTTAACCCCTCCCACTACCCACCAGAGAGGCTAACCACCCACCCTGGGGCAACTACCCCCTTCACCCATCCCCTCTACCCCCAATAAACATTACAATACAAACACCAATACAATACATTGAACAGTAATGGGCAAAATCCCTAATATCCAGATCTGGATAATAGCACTTGCCCATTAAAAAATAAAACATAACCAAAACATTACCCAGCCAGCATATAGTAAATTAAAGTTGTACTTACCCCTCCCAGAATGAAGGCCATCCTCATTCTCTTTGTCTTGCTCTATGTCCTCAGTGGGCACGGTCAGTAAAATTAAAAACCGAACTACTGACCTGCAACCCCTTAATCACCTTAATGGCTATTAACCACAATGGTAATTAAGGGATTAACCCCCCCTCCTGCTAACCACCATCCCCGGGGCAGCTACCCCCACCCCCTCTACCCATTGATTGTCACAGTGGTAAACCATGCCCACAATATGGGCATGGATTGTCACAACGGCAATGAATAGGCAAGTTATAAACAAAAAAACAAGCACCGAATAAAATACATTACATTTCAATTGAAAATAAAAAACATTTGCCAATAAATCAATTGATGCTTACAGTGGTAAACCATGCCCATAATATGGGGATGGATTGCCACAATGACAATGAATGGACAACCTAAAAAATAAAAACCCATAAGAAATACAATATATTACAATTAAATAAAAACAAACATTTGACAAAAAATGCATTGCTTATCTTTACCCTTAAAGGGGCATTGCCAGTCAATGAGCAAACTAAAAAATATATATACCCAATTCAATAAAATACAATCAATATGTTTCTTACCTTTTGCCGAGATTCACCTTCCGAATACTACTTCGGCACCCACTGTTGAACCTCGACGCAATGCTCAATAGCCTGATGCGAAGTAGTCCATAAATAAAATAAATTAAGCCGTGAGATTGCCTATTAGAGGTGCACAGGTAGAGTGACTGATTCAGTCTCACACCTAAGTGCGTGTCTCTTACAGGCAGGAGCAGCCAGTATGATTCCCATTCAGATACAGGGACCCCCGCTGTGTCCATCCTGATGGGCCATTAAGTCTCCTTACTGAGACCGCGAGCACAGGTGGAAAGAATACAATGCCGCCGCTGATTTAGGGGTGGCAGCGCGAACAACAATCGTGCTGCATCGGTATGCCCATAACATATTATCTTTAACTGTTCATGCAATGTCTTTAATATAATATATAGCCCTGTTCATTTAGTGTAACGATGTATTGTCATCATAACTCTGTGCCCAGGACATACTTGAAAATGAGAGATAACTGTCTATGTATTACTTCCTGGTAAAGAATTTTATTAATAAATTATGTTATTTTCTGTCTCCTAACACTTGCATCAGTTATGGGAAGTATCTGCCTTATGACCCACCCTCCTATTTCCCACAACAACCGTGGCACTCGGTGTAAGTAAAAGGATGTAAAAAAATATTTTATAAATAAATGTATACTGCATGAGAGGTAAAATAGAAGGGATGGGAACTCGGAGCATTGTGAGTACCTTTTCAGTGAAAGAATGCTGGATACATGGGGATACAATGTCTCTAACCCATTGGCAGTGATAAAGATACATGTATGGTATATTGACACAGGAACCGTCATTGTTAAGAGTTAATTAAATCAGGGATTGAGTACAGCAGGTTTAAATGTAACACAGTAGGGAAAATTTACAGATTATGTTGGCCAAGTGGTTCCTATTTGCCATTAACACTCCTTGCAATATATTGCTTATTTGCAAGTAAGGCCGTGCCTATAGTGCCGTCGACGGCGACATGACGGGTGACGTCGCCATCGCCACCGGCGAAAGTTATGTTTCGCCGGGCGGCGGCGCGGGATTCCGGCAATTTGATTTGTTCAAGGGCCGTCACATGACGCGACAACGCTTGAAAAATCAAATTTTGCCGGCTTCCAGTTTTCGCGACGACGATGTCGCTCCGTCGCTTTGTCGCCGTCGCGCGCACTATAAGCGCATGCGGCGGCGGCAATGTATTTGTTTTCGGGCGACGTTGCGTCGCCGTTGCCGGCACTATAAGCACGGCCTATGGGAGCATTAGTCTTGGTTACCAAGACACGAACTGAACTGACATTTATGGTCATAGGGAGAGGGAGTGGCTCAGTGAGTAAAGACACTGACTGGCACTGGGAGTTTGAAGCAGGTTCAATTCCTGGTGTCGGCTCCTTGTGATCTTGGGTAAGTCACTTTATCTACTTATGCCTCAGGCACCAAAAATATAGATTGTAAGCTCCACGGTGCAGGGACCTGTGCCTGCAAAATGTCTCTGTAAAGCACTACGTAAAACTAGCAGCGCTATACAAGAACATGCTATTATTATTATTATTATTATATTTACTAAATGGTACAATTCGATAAGACACCTTCCACAATGCTGGAAGACATTGAATGGGCCATAAGCTGTCTTTTGGTGTTGGAAGGTGTCCTATGGCCTCACTTATTAAATATGGTGCATAATGTATGTCACGAATGGCACAACTGGGAGCATGTGACTTGTATAAGTGACACAGCTATCTAGCTGACCCACCTTTCACTCCGCAGGGACCCTTAAATGAGTAATATCTCCCCTCAATCTGTCAAATATCACCTTAAAATGCTGCCACAAATAAAGATACAGCAAAATATTACTAGGGGTTCCTTGGTACCTGTTCACTAAGAAAAATATGTAATTAACACACAAATCTATTGTAGAAAAATGTGTACGAAAATGCAATTACTCTTCAAAACATGCAAAGTTCAATTAAAGCCCAAAGACAAAACATATTCAATTTTTGATTTAATATACAAAAATAGTACAGTCCTGTCACAGGGGGCAACTGCAGAGCTGGAGTGGCTGGGACTGGCTAGCAGGTGGGTTGTGATGGTCGGTAAAGAGGCAGAGATCCGTGCTGGTGGCAAGCAAAGGATGGTCCAAAACAAAGCAAAGGTCAGGGCTGGTGTCAGGCAGAGAGCAGTGGTCCGGAAGGTCAGGACTGGAGAGAGACAAACTAAGTAAAGTCTGAGCAGGGTCTGGAACACAACAAATGCATGTAGCAAAAGTGGAATGGCAGCAAACTTGAGTACTGTGGGAAAAAAACAAACTGGCAACTGGGGTTAAAGGGAGGTCTTTTATAGGCTTAGCGGAGACTAATAAGGCAATCAGGAAACTTAGAGCGTTCTCTGCAGAGATTTAGCAGCAGGCAAATGGCAATCCCAGTAGCAGAGCGGAAGAACTCCCTGGTAGGAAGGAGAATGGTTCAAAACCTGACCAGGGATACTCCTGACAAGTGCTTAGGTTACAGAAAAAGATTACAAAATCATGCAGTACAATATATATGTAACCCATGTCCCCCCCCCCAGACACAGATAGCATATCTAGGGTGTAGTGAGGGCTGGCTATGTGTACTTGGGTGGTGCGTACCTGCTTGGAACAGGATGGCCTGAGTCTCCCGCGTTGGTGTTGGGGACAACAGGACCAGGCTTCTGGATGGGGCCTCAATACCCCTGCGTCCACTGCGCCCAGGGTAGGCCCTCTGGGTGAGGCTAGATGACTTTCCCCTCACCCCCTGAACAGGGTGAGGGGCATTGGTCCACCTTTATAGTTCGGTCCGCTCTACTCAGAGGGGCTCTGAGTATCTCCTCCAAGCACCGGTCTCACTCTACACGTGGTCTCTCAGTTCATTCATTAGCTCTGCTGGGTCCTACTCCGCTTCAGACCAGCATGTCACTCCTCAGCTCGCAGGATATATCTCCACAGACTGACAGACTGAACGCTCAACCTTCACAGGGTCATCTCTCTCTCTCTCAGCACTCTCAGGCTGACGGTTCTTCCACTGCAGAGAACAGACACACTGCTCTCCAGACTCTGACGCTCCAGCCAGACACTCCACTCCACCCAGGCAGCTTTCAGAACTCACAGAACCAACTGACACACACTAACACAGGACAGCCCACTAAATAGAGTTTAGCCCCGCCCCTCATGATGTCATCAGGACCCCCCCCTCTGTCTAGGCCTGCACAGAGTCAAGGGGCCCCTCCTCTATCACTCCAGGCAGGGCTTTGAAGGGGGAAAACCCATGGTCACTACTGGCACCTGCCCTTACCAGGGCTTACTCCAGTAGGAGAAGGAGAAGTAGCCCGTTCTACTTACAGGGGGCTACATATAAAAAGGAGAAAATAGAAATATTTATCAGATTCCTCAAGCGTTCTGGAGTTGAATACGAGATTTCATGTGTCAGCATTGATACGCCCTCTTAATTCATATTGTAAATGCATGGTTTTTATCCTAAAAACCCTCTTCCTTGGGTACAAGATAAGCCCACCTTCTGGATGTGTCCCCCTCATCAATCTCCAGCGACACCTTATATGGCTTGAGGAGTAAAAATAGCTTTTTTTATTTTGAATCAAAAGATGCCCTAATATAGAAAATACCCCACATCTTTATCCCCATAGCTCCTAGAATAATGTAATTTACCGTAGATCAACGTGTTTGGGTGAGTTTACGGCTTACTACGAAGTTTGAGAGACAAACGAATATCTGACCTATGCACCCTCACAATCATGGATTTTTTTAAAAAGTTAATTTGTCAGATTGCAAATGTTACACAGATATATTTGTAATTCTCAGGAATCGTTGTCAGTTCCCTGATATCTTTATATTTAGTAAATTTACCCAGACATGTAGTGTCTTCCTGGCCACACTCTCTTGTCCAGACCCTCGGGGAATTCCTTTTTAAGTTATATTAAAAGGTTTCTTGCTTCTCCTACTGTCAGAGGGTTTACTTCAGGCTCTAATCACCACACTTTCACAAAACAGGCTTTGGCCCCAGAGAACCTCACTTCTAGACAAACACAGAAAACCAGGCAGGGTTGCTGACCCCTAATAAGACAATACATGTATTTTTAAGTTGTACTTGGAACGCAAGTTAACTGTTTGTGTTCCTGTTTATTAAAATACAGAATATTTTCTGGCCTTATCATGACGATGCCTTTCAAATAATTTAAATTAGGTAATTTTTAATGAATTGCCAATTAATTTAACCTCCTACACATGTAGCAGGCATTATTGCACCCGCTTACAATGGTGCCTTCTTCCACTGGCATCTTGTGTTTGTCCACTGCAATACACCAGTGGAAGGATTAACGCCTACTACATCTGTATGTTAGTGGTTTTAAACAATTTAGGACGCCTCTGTGGTACATCTTCTATTTTCTAAGTAATAAAAGCTTTCTATATTGCATATCATTTTGTAACGTAAAATAAAATGTAATTGCCATATTTTGTTTCATGTAATTTAAAAAAAGGCAATGTAAAATTATTCAGCATTGAAGAATCAAATATCTACAAGTACCATTCCAGATTTGGTCTCATAGAATCGCTGGTACCCTCCAGCTGAAATCCGGGTTGCACAGAATACAGGTTAAAAACCCCTGACTTATTTTACTTACATGTGGCAGGAAATGTTTTGCAGCTCACATTTGATCCCGCTTGCATGTGTACAAAATGAATATACACCACTCCTTCTAATTTGAGTGCAGGGTTGTTGGTTTGTTTTTTTTGTCCACGGATAGGATAGGGCTGGTGTCAGGCAGAGAGCAGTGGTCCGGAAGGTCAGGACTGGTGAGAGGCAAACTAACTGGAGTCCGAGCAGGGTCTGGAACCCAACAAAAGCATGATGTCACCTAATGAAACAATGTAATCTAACCAAGCATCTAATGAAACTGGGCCCAAGGTTTTGTACAGTTTTAACTTCACTGCACTCCAGTTACCTTTCCTTTTTCCTATATATTTTTTTCTGTTTGTCAATTCTCAAAAGATTTTTTTAAGTGAGTCAGGAAAATCATTACATCTGGATCAGATGGGTGTTTAATTAGGTACACTTGGATAAAGTTGGGCTCCAACAGAATTCCAAATGGGACTTTAAATAAGAGGGAAGCATTAGAAAATCCTCCTTAACAGCACTTTAAACCATTTCTGTACACAGTACCTCAGACGTATTTCAAGCTTATGATGAGCAATACCAACTACTGTATGTTGCAGTAATACTGTACCTCTGCTAATCCGCAAGCTTAATCCTCGGTGGCTCTTTTAGCTTAACTAAGAAGCAAAACTGATTAACATACAGTATTCTGGTATTTATTAATGCATGTTGTACAATAGTGATCACTCTATTTATTTTCCTTTAATGGCTTGATGGTATTTTCTTTCTGCAGTATGCCATAAAATGTAGAACAGATGTTATGGCTAGCTCATATTTTTATTTAGATGCTTTTTTTTTTCCATTTTACTTAACCTTTTCGTCGTCCTGGTTCTGTAGCCAAAAAACATAGGATATGCCAGATACAGATACAGCAGGACCCCGGGTATACGGCGGGTTCCGTTCCAGAGGCCCGCCGTATAGTGAAAATCGCCGGAAAGCGGATCCGGTGATTTTCAGTGCTGCGCATGCGGAAACCGGCATTTTTGCCGTTCTGCACATGTGCGATCTATACGCTGCGCGCGCAACCTGCGGTCTGCGCGCGCAATCTGCGGCCTGTGCATGTGCGCTGGGCACACCCGCCCGTTCTTCGCATGCGCGATTTCAAATTCAACATGGAGGCCCCCTTCTTAATGCCGCCGTATCAGCGAATAGCCGAAAAGCGGAGCGCCGAGAAGCGGGGACATGCTGTATAGCAAAACTTACTGTCCTCATTACCGCGATTTTCGCTGCATCCGGTACGGCTGCAGTTTTTTTGCAGCTAAGAGAACAGTAAGATACCCAGGAGGATTAACTCTGCCGGTTCCATGCTTCTGAATGGAACCCCACAGCATTAATCCTTTTGGGCCATCTGCAGGGAGAGAATACCGATATTCGCCTTTCAGATGCGCTGCACAGCCATCTGCAGCCGTGTCGCGGTCTCTCTGTGCGCAGCACAGGTAAGATGCTGGGATGCATTTCCTTCCCATGGATGACATAGATGCCTATTTATGTGTTTCTACAGGGGGAGGCTATATGGCCATATTTGGTCATCTACAGTACATCATCAAGGGGGCTAAACAGTGTTACGTGTCTTCTCCAGCCCCCTTGATGATGTATATGACCATATAGCCTCCCCCTCATTGGTCACAAAACCGTGGTCCGCTTCCACAAAGCAGCAAGTCTTGCTACATCTGTAAGTGTTTGCTGGTATTTTTGCTCCATTTTGTGGAACAAATTAGCGGAAAAATAAAGTTCTCTTTGGCGCCAGATCCTATAGTGAAGGAAATGTCACAATATGGTCCTTAAGTCCAAATGATCCTTGTGCTGATTCAAATGGCTGTGAGTTAATAGTGATACACAACTGCTGCTGCTATATGAACAGAGCAAAAATGAACATAGCACAATACGTCTGAATCCTCATAGGATACAAGATCTCAAATAGGAATCTACTCACACTTAATATGTTGTTAGAAGATCCCTCATCTGGCAGACTTGGGCTGTCCTTTACCCACAACTGTCTCCTTTATATCGGTGCTTATCTCAGATCAGGAAGCGGACCCGCAGGGCTAAGGTAGTTGTATATATTCACTGACCAGAGCCATGGTCCTATTTAAAGTTAAACGTAGTCGGGTTACAGGCAGAGGTGCAGAATTGGGGTCACAGGCTGAGGTCAAGGCACGCGGCAAAGATGTAGAGTCTGATTACAGGCAGAGGTCACCAACAGGGAATACACAGGCAAGAGTACAGGAGATACGGAGTAACCCATCTGGGACTGCAAAGAAACAGGAACCTTGCTCAGTAACGTCCTGTAGGAAGTACAGCCTTAAATTGGAGGTTGCCAGGAACCAAGATGACCAAAAAAGCCAAGGAGGACAAGCTCCAGAAAAAACCTGGACCGGAGTGCAAAACCTGACACGGATTTAGCGGAATCCTTACACTCCACCCCTTTCACCTCTACTGCTCTCTCCCCTTATGGAAAAATGTTTATCTGCCCCTTACCTGTGGAACACACTCGCACTCTGTACACGCCAATCACCTTCTCTCCCCACCTTAAAACTCACCTCTTAAAATAAGCATTTCGATAGCCTAGACTCATGGCTACTGTCCAACACCCACAGTCGCTCCTACAAACCATTGTGGCCAAGCACTACCATCCACAGCACTTATTCCCTCACCCGCTTATCCGATGTAATGCGTCCCGCAAACCGCCGTCGGATAACAGACCGTCGGATTGCGGGTCCATGTTAATCTGCAGTGGCGAGCATCGGATAAGCGGCTCCAACGTCAGATAATGCGTCCAGCGGGAGTGCATTATGGAACGTCGGATTAAGCATTCGACGGAAAGCAGGCCGTCGGATACCGAGGACTACCTGTACATACAAACATATTGTATATTCACAATAGCCATTTATAACGCCTGTACTGTATATACTGTCATGTTTCATAAATAAAGTGCAAAACCTTTTTTAAAAAGAAAAAGTTCAGAGGGAGTTTTCAAGGCAGTATTTTTTTTTGTCTGAATGGAAGTCTTTGTTCTGCACAGTAGACAGTTGTCTGCACCTTTTTATATTTGAAAAGCCTCTCACTATGGCACGTAGCCCTCTGATGTTAATGAGGATGCTTTTTATTAAACACAGTACAAGTTCTACATGCTTCCTACTTACTGCAATCAGTGTGGGATGTGAAGCTGTAAAATCTTTGTAAGCCAGACATTTTAGCATGTGTAAAACTTTTGTGCTTTATGGAAACTAGTGTGAAAAATAGGCTGATTAAGAGCTTGCTTTTGTGTAGCTCCTTTCAATCGAAAGCTAGTTTAGAATTTAGTCTTCAATTAATCCTCCTGTGTGAAATCCTGATAGCACATTTCTTATGTTTAAAACCAGAGATAAATAAAATGGTCTTTTAGTTTAACATTTTGGCCAAAGTGTTGTAAGCCCTTGAGCCAACTACACGGCAGACCACGTTAATCATTCTTCCTGGCAATGCACAGGTTATTAAGAATCTATATTAGTGTTAGGTACCCTTGAAACGTGGTCTGCCGTGCTCAGGGGCTTATAACAATTTGGCCAAAATGTTAAACTAAAAGACCATTTTATTTATTAGTTATTTATACATGTATATTTAGGCACTGTACCGTGTATAAGTTTTTCTGGATGTGCACTGAGCTTTGTCGGTGTTTTATGTTATGTCTCTGGTTTTAAATATATATATATTGCCATGCTCAGTAGCACTCCTTTGTGAAACTTATATGCTTATATATATGTTGTGGGTATTTGGGGGGTTCAATATGAGCTTGTAAGGGTTCTGTATGTTTTATAATTCTTGTTCAGCTAGTCTTAGCTGATTGGAGGGTGGCAACCTCCTACCTAATTGAAGCTCACTCCCTCCCACATTTAAATGGTTAAAAGCTCACTCCATGGCATTTCCCACTCTCAGGGGAACTTGCTTGCTTACAGTGTGATTGTGACAAATCTATTACAGAGTGCTTTTCCTGGTAATGTACACTGGCGACACACTTTATTCGAGCACGGCTAGTCCCGCGAATTCGGGTATACTCGGGTGTATTCAGGTTTCTGATATTTTTCAGCCAGAGTGCATTGCGTTATTTTCCGGCAGGAATTTAAGCTTTTTATTCCGGCTGGTTACAATACTGCAATGCCGTCAAAATACACATGGTGGCGCTTGCGAGCTATTCTCTGTGAAGCCGTCCCCTATAATGAATTGTAATGCAGTATACAGTATATATATATATACAGTACTGTATAACAACAACCCCTGTAAGCCCTAACATACAGTACTGTACAGTACTGTACTGTATATGCACATACATAAATGATACTACTGTATGGGCGGCGGGGGCGAGATGTGTTTGCAGCAGAGAGAGATCCGCTGCTCTCTCTCTGCGCAAACATCCACACATTAAAAATTATTTGAAATACATTTTTATTGATAGTGTAGATGTGCAGGGGGTCTCCGGAGCTGAACCGCGTTGGTTTTAGGTCTGGGGACCCCGTGCCCCCCGAGATACAGGCCCCTTTAGGGGGTGCCGGTATCCAGCTCTGCGTTAAAAGCCCCGATCACGTGACCGCGGCCTGTAAACCAAGCAGAGCAGAGGGATACCGGCACCCCCTAAAGGGGCCTGTATCTCGGGGGGCACGGGGTCCCCAGACCTGAAACCTGTGCGCTTCTGCTCTGGAGACCCTCTGCACATGTACAGTATCAATAAAACACATACAATATACAGTATAAATAAACACTCGTTCTTTACCTTAGCGTCTATGCGCTATGGTAAAGAAGCATTATTTTAATAATATTGTAAAGTGAGCAGGGGGTTCCCTGAGCCAGAAATTAATGATTAATGCTCAGGGAACCCCCCCCCCCCCCCCTGCTCCTGATCAATATTATTAAAAATACGGAAAATGCTGCGTCATTACCATAGCGGATAGCCGCTAAGGCAATGAAGGGGTTAACCCACCGTGCCCGCTTTATTGTGTGTAGTGGGGATGGGTGAGGGGGGTATTTGGCCCTTGGTGTGAGTTTACGACTTGCGGGAGGGGGGGGGGGGGTTGCGGGTGCACTTAACCCCTTCACGATCGTAGCAGTTAATACCGCTACAGTCATGAAGGGGTTAAGCCCTCCCGCTACCCCAACCCCCCCCCCCCCCCCCCGCAAGCCCTCCCCAACCATCGTTGGGGCGAATACCCCATTCACCCACCCTCCCGCTACCCACAATAAAAAAATACACACACACAGCAGCCGCCAAAAAATAAATAAATAAATGACAATAAATACATTTGAAATACATTTTTATTGATAGTGTAGATGTGCAGGGGGTCTCCGGAGCTGAACCGCGTTGGTTTTAGGTCTGGGGACCCCGTGCCCCCCGAGATACAGGCCCCTTTAGGGGGTGCCGGTAGCCCTCTGCTTGGTTTAAAGGTCCGATCACGTGATCGCGGCCTGTAAACCAAGCAGAGCAGAGGGATACCGGCACCCCCTAAAGGGGCCTGTATCTCGGGGGGCACGGGGTCCCCAGACCTGAAACCTGTGCGCTTCTGCTCCGGAGACCCTCTGCACATGTACACTATCAATAAAAATGTATTTCAAATGTATTTATTGTCATTTATTTATTTATTTATTTATTTATATTTATTCATTGTGCTGCTGCTGCAAGTCGTAAACTCACACCAAGGGCCAAACACCCCCCTCACCCCCAATAAAAAAAATTCACGCACAGCAGCCCCACAATTAATAAATAAATCTAAATAAATAAATAAAATCTATGTAAAACCCCCTCCCCTATTCTCGCTTTTAAAACGCCCTGCCTTCTCTCTAATCTATGTAAAAAACCCTCCCCCTATCCCCCTATTGTGTGTGCGTTAAACTTCCCTGCAAGCTATGTAAAAAAACCTCCCCCTATTGTGTGTGTGTTTAAATCTGTCTGGCCTGTGTTTCTGAGTGCTGAGGGCCAAACACCCCCCTCACCCCCAATAAAAAAAATTCACGCACAGCAGCCCCACAATTAATAAATAAATCTAAATAAATAAATAAATAAAGACATGAAGAGAAATAAATATATACTGTACAGTATATACTTTGTATATATATATACACTGTATATATATATATATATATATATATATATATATACATACAGTATACATATATACACTGTGTATATATATATATATATATATATATATATATATATATATATATATATATATATATCATACAGCTATATTTATATATATATATATATATATATATATACTGTATATATATATATATATATATATATATATATATACATACTGTATGTGAGTGAAAAGAGAAAAAAGTAACCCGTATGGGAGCACTCAGGTATGCAATTGATATATTTGTTTATTTATTTGACACAGTGCAAAAAGGGATGAATAAACAGTACATGATTTAAAAACACTTAAAAAAGAGGCATGGACCCTTAAACACTAATGAACAGCACTAGGGAACGACACACACTGTCAACCCTAAACATGAAAAGGATAGTGACTCAAAAAACACTAGGGAGAATCAAAGTGAATCACAATACAGTAGGTTACTGGGTTTAAAGGCACCTACTGTATACAACGCTAAGGATAATGCACACTACACACCAAAAGGTAGACTTGTCAAAGTATAAATGACAGTCTCAAAGCATCACACATCTGCATTAGCATACAGTAATATACAGTAACCAATGCCTACAGCACAAATCATGTGTAGGAAAGGTGGTAAGGTGGAATGAAATCCCTAGATGTGTAGAGCAATGAAGTTAATGAATAGCATACTGTACAGTATAAAACATAACATTACAATCCACACAGTACATTGCATTTACAGTACATTGTATACTGTAAATGATGCATAGCATTAAATCTATGCACCATATACAGTACTGTACATTCTGCAAATGAATGTTAACAATATAATTGCAAGCTACTCTACCAGTAAATACTGTACAAACACTTCCAAACAAGTCAACTTAACTACAGTATTTTAACCAAGCAAGTAAACCAAAATCAATATATACTGTAAGTAACAACCAGAAAAGACAATTTAAAAACAAACTAACCCTTACAATACCAAGGATTACATCTATCTAATTGTAAAAAACCTTATACAGTACATTATACACAGCATTGTTTAAAAACCCCTTCCCCCCTAATGTTTGTGTTAAGCAGATTACACTGAAGGGAGAGAGATATAAAGGCCTAAAGCCCCTTCCCCCCCTAATGTTTCTGTTAAGCAGATTACACTGAAGGGAGAGAGATATAAAGGCCTAAAGCCTTACCTGCATTGGTAAACCCTCCCTGCATTGGTAAACCCTCCCTGCATTGATGTCGTGTAGTGTACAGTATGTAAATGTGGGGAGGAGGGGGGCCCAATGTGCATAATGTACTGTGAGGTCTAACCACCCTCACCCCCTACCCACATACTGTACCGTTACCCCCCCCCCCCCATCCTGGCCATGGCCCCTCACGCACAGCAGCTCCACAATTAATAAATAAATATAAATAAATACATGAAGAGAAATAAATATATACTTTATATATAAATGTGAGTTTATAAATAAAATAAAGAATATTATTTCTAGGGGCCCTAGAACAGAAGTTCCCACGCCAATTTCGCGCTCATTGCTCTTTTTTTGCTCTTTTTTTACAATGTTGCTGGTCTTGCGGCTTTGCAGTATGCAAGCAAAAAGCGCAGTGTATGAAGTCTGGGTGAGCGCTTTCCACATTTGATGCCTACGGCACCTTCCCATTTCTACACACTTCAATACCTGCACAGTTGGTAGCGCTTTCCATCCCAGCTACCATTCTGGATATTCACCTCTCACAGGCCATTCTTGCCCGAGTCTGTCCTATCAGACAGGGGCATTAACCTGTATCCACACCACCTGGACAATTTCTCTCTGTCAGAGACTTGTGCTATTTATTTTATATATTTTTGTGTAATTATTCATGCAAATTTATGCTCATTTCATATGTGGTTTTCAACATAAAGTGGCTGCTGGGCCTGATCCTAACTCATACAGTATACAGTAGCGCTTCCCTGTTTGTTTGTTTATTGCAAGTGTAGCCCTTTTTGTGAACACCTGAACTAAGGGACTACGGTGCATAAACCTGTGGCCTCAGGAGCTCTGAGCCTCCGCATATTGGGAGCCTGGGGGTATACCTTTCTCACTTGTGGTGCAGCGCCTCCACTCACCCAGGATCCCCACTATAGAGATTATACCCTGAGCAAGAACCTAACAACAACAGTATGCAACCAACCTTTTTATATCACACATGAATAACAAATGATATGCAGAATTATCATATAACCTTAACATACACACACACAACGTGGCTCGGCCACACCTTATTGGGATGATGTCCTGTACATAAGTGGCTCTGCCACTCTCCTTAGGAGTATGTCTCATAACCAGTAAAGTATGGTACCATATGCATTCTCTCAGGGAACCCAATTAGTTAGTGGGAGGCGGGATCAGCGCCTGGTGACCGGTGTAGGTGCACTTGTAGATAAGGATACCTTCCGGTCACTACGATGACCTTGACACTCCACGGGGTCCTGGTGTTAATCCAGCCTTGCGCCGTCTCTCCCTTCTGCAGCACCGTCAGATGGGAAATCCAAGATGGCGGCCGCAGCTCCGCATATGAACCTCACTAAAGGGAAACGTCCCTGACGACTATGGGCGTCCTTACAAATACAGCACCCTACGATGGCGGGGAAAAGACTCCTGGGGCTGTGGGCATACCCTATCTAAGCAGACGGGTCACTGACCCTCTGCTCTCGCACACGAGGTTCCGCCAACCTCCTCCTTCACCTCCCTCGCTGCTCTGACCCACCGCCCACACGCATCCGGTTCCTGCATACACAGTCTCGCATCCCATTGGTCCTCAGCCTCAGCTGACCTCCTCACAGTCAGAGTTCATAGTTCAACCCCCTCCAAGTCTCTACTTATGATTACCCTTCGCTCGCTTCCCTCGCGCATGCGCAGCCCAACTGGTACGCAGTAACTTCGCTGGCAAACAGGGACAATATGGCGCTGCCTATGTAATTGACAGCGCGGAACCTTTAATATATATGTACATCCTTACATTCTCCCCCCTCCAGAATCCAGCGTCCCCGCTGGACTACCTAACCACATATATATTAACTATGTACACAACCCTCTCTTCCTAGATTAGGTTACACATCTCATTAAACAGTACCATCATAGCTTGCATCCTATGCCGAGCCCACTGCTGAGCCTCATAATGGGGTGCCCCAAACTGATCATATGCCATTCGCATGGGAGGTTGACTGTTTCTTTGACTTCGGCGGGGTTGATCCTCCTCTGCTTCCTCTGCAGAGTGCTCAGTCTCAACTGGTATTTCCGTCTCTACCCTTGAGGGGTGTTCAGCATTAACACAGTCTCTTTGGGGTGTAAAACAGGGACTTCGTGGGTCTAGAGGCTGACTCACTGGAGTCAAATGATCAATGTTCGGGCCAAAAGGCTCTTTACCCGTGGCTCCTTCGGGAGATGCCTCCACGGCCGGAAGGCCCCTTTGAGAGGTTCCCTCCATTGTATCCTCAGAGGTGGCAATTTTTATAGTCTCTGAGCCATCCTCTGTGTATTCAACTGCTCCATCTAGGGCAGTGGCTGGAGCTTCCAATTCATCCGTCCCTACTTGAGGTATGAGAAGCAGATGATTCCTATGCCACACTTTTACGCGGCCTTCAGAATCCTTGATCCGGTACACAGGAAGACCCGGCATCTGTGACTCCACCTCATACACACCCTCCCGCCACCGGTCTGCCAATTTATGCTTCCCAGGAACACCTAAGTTGCGTAAAAGGACCGCATCTCCGGGGTGAATTTCCTTGTAACGTACTTTGTGGTCATAACGCCTTTTATTCCCCGCATTTAATTGTGCGGTCGTCTGCTCAGCCAATTTGTAGGCCAACTGTAGACTGTCCTTTAGTCGCTGAACGTATCGGAAATGCGTCCTATTGGATACCCCATCGGTAGATATCCGTAGGCGCACATCCACCGGTAACCGGGCTTCCCTTCCGAACATCAAGAAATACGGGGTATACCCAGTGGACTCATGTCGGGTGCAATTATACGCATGTACCAATGCTTCGACGTGTTTACTCCACTCTGTCTTTTGCGGGCTCGTCAATGTACCCAACATATCCAACAAGGTGCGATTGAACCGTTCGGGCAAGGCATCCCCTTCGGGGTGGTACGGGGTAGTACGTGACTTGGCAATGTTCAGTAGGGTGAGCAACTCCCGTATCAGTGTACTTTCAAAATCCCGGCCCTGATCGGAGTGAAGACGATTTGGTAACCCATAGTGAATGAAATATTTTTCCCATAGTACTCGGGCTACCGTTACGGCCTTCTGGTCTTTCGTAGGGAACGCTTGGGCGTACCTAGTGTAGTGGTCAGTGATCACGAGAACATTACTAACTCCCCGACTGTCGGGTTCGATACAAAGAAAATCCATACACACCAAATCCATGGGACCCGAACTTTTCAAGTGTGCCATAGGAGCCGCCCTGGTAGGCAGTGTCTTCCTTTGTAAACAACGATTACACTTCCTACAATGTTGCTCCACTGACTCCCTCATTCTCGGCCAATAGAACCTATCCTGCAGTAGTCCAAAGGTCTTGTCAATGCCCAGGTGACCATGGTCATCGTGAAGGGCCCGGAGGACTAGTGTTCTCAAACGTTCCGGTAAAAACAACTGACGCCGATCGGGATGGTTATGATAGGAGATCACCCGATATAACAAACAATTGTCCATTTCAAACTTCCCAAACTCATTTAACAGGAGCTTCACCAAGTCTTTGGGGGCCCGCTTCAGTATAGACGGATTATCTTGCTGTACAGCTTGACGGGCTAGCTCCACTATGGGGTCTTGTGTCTGATAATGCACTAGATCCTTCCACGCTATGATATTATCTTCATTGACATTCATCCCGTCTCGACCTTGATAGGCCAGAGGAACAGCCTGCGAATGACATCCCAACGAGTCAACCACCCGTAATTCCGAGAATGCTACGTTGTCATCGACTATCGCCGCTACTGAACAGAGAGCACGAATCCCGGGGCCCGGTATCTCCTCCCAGACTTCCTCATCAGGGGTGGATTGCAGACCAGGTCGACGAGACAGAGCGTCGGCCCCTATGTTGGTGGGTCCAGGTTTGTATTTAAGGTTGAACCGGTAATTGGCTAGAGCAGCTAACCAACGGTGTCCGGTGGCGTCCAATTTGGCAGACGTATTGATATAGGTCATGGGATTGTTGTCCGTGCGTACTTCGAACGGTACTCCATATAGATAATCGTGCAGCTTGTCCACCACCGCCCATTTTAGCGCCAAAAATTCCAACTTATGGACCGGGTAATTCTGCTCGCTAGGGGTTAAACTTCGGCTCGCGTAGGCCACTGGGCGTAGCCCGGTCTCATACTTCTGATGCAAAACCGCTCCTAGCCCGCTGAGGCTAGCATCGACATGTAGGACATAGTCTCGCTCAGGATCCGCGTAGGCCAAGACGGGGGCCTGAGTGAGGCTGGTCTTTAAGTGTTTGAAGGCCTGTTCACATTCTGTAGTCCATGTCTTCCCAAAGGGTGTCTGCGCCGAGCTCCCCTTTCTCCCGGTTTCTCCCGGATACACCTTGAGAAGGTCATTCAGTCTCTTGGCCTTGCTGGAATACCCCTCCACGAACCGCCGATAATAGCCACAAAACCCCAAGAAAGACCGCAGCTCTTGAACATTTTGAGGTCTGGGCCAGTTCATCACCGCCTCGATCTTCCCTGGGTCGGTGGACACCCCATCAGCTGACACAATGTGGCCCACATACGTTACAGAGGTCCGACAGAATTTGCACTTGTCTAGCGACAGTTTTAGGCCCTCCCCCTCAAGCCTATCCAGCACCTTCATCAGTCTCTCAGAATGCTCTTCTAGAGTCCGCCCAAACACAATAATGTCGTCCAGGTACACTAAGCACTCTCGCGGGTTAAGGTCTCCGAGGGTTTTTTCCATTAGTCTCTGGAACGTGGCCGGGGCACCGCAGATCCCTTGAGGCATGCGGGTAAACTGGTAAAACCCTAAGGGACAGATGAAGGCCGTTTTTTCTTGGTCTTCCGGGCCCATGGGCACTTGATAATACCCGGACCTGAGGTCGAGCACACTGAACCATTTACTCCCGGTCAATGCATTCAGGAGGTCCTCGATTCGGGGCAGTGTATACTGGTCGGGGATAGTACGGTTATTCAGCGTTCTGTAATCCACACATAGACGGACCGTCCCGTTCTTCTTGCGGACTACCACAATGGGTGAGGCGTAAGGGCTCCGAGATTCCTGCACGATGCCAGCCGTTTTCATCTCGTCGATTAATCCCCTCACTTCGTCAGCATCCTTTGAGGCAAGCCGGCGGGAGCGCTCCCGGAAGGGGGTGGCGTCACTCAGTCGGATGGTATGGTGGGCACTGCGACTGCACCCCACATCCATGTCACCAGTGGAGAACACACCCCTTCGGTCGTGTAGCTCATCCTGTAGCCTCTTCCTCCACTCATCCGGGAGGGGCGAGTCGCCAAAGTCAAATTCCAATGCCGGCGCTAGGGTAGCAGGCGAGCTCCTAACTAGTTCCGTCGAGGCCTCCTCCTCGGAAGTTACCGGGTATATCCTCCCTAGCGTCTGCCGCCGGTCAATAGTCATCGGGTACGGGGATATATTCTGCACATACACCCAGGTGCGCTTCGGGATCTTCCCGGGCCATTCCTTGACCGAGGTTAGTACCTTGTAGCCCAAACGTTGTTCGTCCTGGGCCACACTCTCCAAGGTGAAGAGCTGATCCTCCGACCGTCGACGGGGGTAATGGCAAGCGGCGACCATCATTCGTCCTTCCCCCGGGGGAATCTGGGTCAGTCCCCATTCTTGGCTGTAGAGGACGCCATGCTCTTCCTCAGTCGCAATTTTACCGCAGACCTCTTGAAGGGCGGGACAGGCCGCTAGGGCCAGCAGTGGGGCTTCTCCTGCTTCCTGCAAAAACTGGCGGAATACCGCGCGCACAATGTCAGCGTTGGTCCCCAAGATGATTGGGGCGCTGGGGTGGTCCTGCGGCTCGGGGCACACTAGGGCCTCCACTTCCATGGGGTGATGTTTACCCGTGTTCAGCTGGAGAATATCTAACTGCACCCTTACTACTCCGTCTATGGGGTAATCTTCATGACTCAGTCCCCGTAGTCGCAAGGCATCCGCAGATAGCAACGGTAGTTGGTGTAGGTGTTGGTCGTAGAAGGGCCGATACACGATGGTCACTTGAGATCCCGTATCCAATAATGCGGCGGCGTAGATGCCCTCAATAACCACTCGAATAATGGAGGCGGGGCCAATTCGGGGGCTCGGAGAGGATGGCAACACCTTTTCACCCTCCAGGGGCTGGCACGGCATCGACTGCGCCGATCGGGACGACGTCCTCCGCGAGGTGGGGCAGTGGGCCCGTAAATGTCCCATCTTTCCGCATGCGTAACACTGCATTTGGCTGAGGTAAGCCTCGTCTCTCCTGGTTGGGGGACTTCGCCCAGTCGGGGGACGAGGTCTGGGTGTCACGGGGGTGGGGACATCCTCGGGATCGAGATCCCCAGGTTCGGGCACGTCGGGCTTTGGGTCCACTTTCTTGGCTTCTTTACCCCCGGGCGGTGGTTTCTTCCCGGTGGCTAAGTCACGCCCTAACAACACCATCTCGTGCGCTTGGACCCGATCCATTAAGTCGTGAAACGACAGGGCTTGCCCGGGCGTTATGCAGCTACTGACCCGTACCGACACGGGGTGTAGGGGTAGGAGGCCCCTCAGCAACTGAGTGGTACGTATTCCGTTGGCTTCTTTCCGTGGCAACACGCCTTTCCTGACCATATTCCAGAGATCCAGGTGTAGTCGCCTGAGAAAATCGGATACCATCTCCCCTTCCTTCTGGGCTAACGCATGAAATTTCGACATCAAAGTATACATGTCCACCGGAGCTCCATACGCCTTGGTTAGGCAGTAGATGAGGTCTGCCGCATCAGCTTCCGGGTTGTCGTCTCGGTAGTAGTGCACCATGTGGGACGCGGGGGGCCGTAAGCACTCGACGATGCGCTGTCTACGGACCGCGTCCGTGCAGGTCCATTCAGGTAGTACCTGTTCGGTATGATCCAGCCAGTCCTCTATCCCTACTTCCCCTTGGGGCGTGGGTTTCTCCCCGGAGAAGGCCTTTAACTTCCTGTACTGGAGCGACTGGGTGGTATTGTGGATAACGGCAGCTAAGGCGGGCAAAGAGGTGTCTCCCGGTAAGCTGTCCCCGACAGCGGGGTAAGCGTCCAATCTTGATAGGCTAAGTCGGTTGAGGCTAGCCCGCAGGCCGGACGGGGTAGAGGAGGAGCCTAGGCTCAGGGCTGCGGGCCAGTGAGGGTGCAGGCCACGGTCAGGGGACTGGTCGGGGCCTCCCGTCGCGGCGCCAGCGGTGGGGGTATACTCTCTCCGGGGGGTGGAAGTGGCCAGGGGCGCAGGGGTGTCCGCCTGGACGATGGGACAGCGCACCCCCGGAGCCTCGGGCAGCAGCAGTATACGGGGCAAAGCCTCGGGGCATATATCTTGTTCAGTGGCATACAAGATCCGGCGCCAGGTCTGGTCGTGGTCATAAAAATGGTCTTGTACTTGGGCATTGTCCAGGAGAGGAAGCTTTCGGACCTGCTCGGTCACTGTGCCTAACGAGATCATGGCGGGGACATGGCCCAGCGCGAAAACACGGTTCAAGGGGATCCCGCGCCGTTGGGCCCACTTGCGCACCTCGAGCGCCGAGGGCACCGACATGATGTGGGTTGGTTGCACAATAGAGACAAAAAAAAATGTGGGGGCACCCCAGGTCTAAGATCTCAGCAGCGCCTCCAAATGTAGCCCTTTTTGTGAACACCTGAACTAAGGGACTACGGTGCATAAACCTGTGGCCTCAGGAGCTCTGAGCCTCCGCATATTGGGAGCCTGGGGGTATACCTTTCTCACTTGTGGTGCAGCGCCTCCACTCACCCAGGATCCCCACTATAGAGATTATACCCTGAGCAAGAACCTAACAACAACAGTATGCAACCAACCTTTTTATATCACACATGAATAACAAATGATATGCAGAATTATCATATAACCTTAACATACACACACACAACGTGGCTCGGCCACACCTTATTGGGATGATGTCCTGTACATAAGTGGCTCTGCCACTCTCCTTAGGAGTATGTCTCATAACCAGTAAAGTATGGTACCATATGCATTCTCTCAGGGAACCCAATTAGTTAGTGGGAGGCGGGATCAGCGCCTGGTGACCGGTGTAGGTGCACTTGTAGATAAGGATACCTTCCGGTCACTACGATGACCTTGACACTCCACGGGGTCCTGGTGTTAATCCAGCCTTGCGCCGTCTCTCCCTTCTGCAGCACCGTCAGATGGGAAATCCAAGATGGCGGCCGCAGCTCCGCATATGAACCTCACTAAAGGGAAACGTCCCTGACGACTATGGGCGTCCTTACAAATACAGCACCCTACGATGGCGGGGAAAAGACTCCTGGGGCTGTGGGCATACCCTATCTAAGCAGACGGGTCACTGACCCTCTGCTCTCGCACACGAGGTTCCGCCAACCTCCTCCTTCACCTCCCTCGCTGCTCTGACCCACCGCCCACACGCATCCGGTTCCTGCATACACAGTCTCGCATCCCATTGGTCCTCAGCCTCAGCTGACCTCCTCACAGTCAGAGTTCATAGTTCAACCCCCTCCAAGTCTCTACTTATGATTACCCTTCGCTCGCTTCCCTCGCGCATGCGCAGCCCAACTGGTACGCAGTAACTTCGCTGGCAAACAGGGACAATATGGCGCTGCCTATGTAATTGACAGCGCGGAACCTTTAATATATATGTACATCCTTACACAAGCAAAAAGCAGTTTGTAGTACTGAGTGTGAGATAAATTACTGTATTTATCAGTGTTGATCAAAGAGAGTTGATCAGAAGGATTCCCCTTATATACAGTACGTAGAATTAATAAAATTGTATTATTTTCCGATATCCGCAGTGATTCTGGTCAACCTGACAGATTTTTAGTAATACAGTATACTGTACTGCAAGACCATGTGTTGTCTACCTTTTACTACAGTATACTGTACTGTATGAATGACAATAGAGTGCTGTATACTTTATAAGGGGAATCCTTCTGATCAATTCTCTTTGATCAATACTGATAAATACAGTATCATATTTATACCCCTTTAGCACCTGTCGTTCCATCCTATGCACCCATTTACTGTACAATGGTGATTGCGGTCGTATGCACGTACTTTATGTGAGATAAATTAACCAGTTCTTTTATTGCTGAAGTCGCCACAAAATACTTTTATTTACAAATACAGTACAATACAATGGTGAAACTTTTCAAGTTAACAGCAATTCAAAACATCAACACACAATAATACATACTTTACAGTACTGTACAGTATACTGTACTAGTATATTTGGGCCTTGTCTTTGGGGGTTTATTCATGCAATTATTAGGGTGACCTGGCGTTGGAAATACTGACACAGTACAATCCTACAGCTACACCACCCACCCCCTCCCTTAGAGTTTTTAATCCCTCCCTGGCCAAGCATCAATCGTCTGGCTAATCCAATCCAAGCCATTGTTTTGTTAATCTGGCCCTGGGCTGTTCAGAACAGCCACTGCTTCTAAATTACTGAAAATATACAGGATAAATATACAGTGATGTGAAATAATCCTTTCTGTGTGTCTGAGAGTGTTGAAAGTCACCAGGTCCTCATCTAGTAGAGTACATTCTCGAATACCTTTAGAATAAAAATACAGTATATATAAATATACAGTATAAATATTGCACAGTATACTGTAATGTTAAATAACCCATCCTGTTCTTTTTCCCTTCATACTGTAACAGTATCCTCATTGTGTCTGCGGTTCAGTAGTTCATTGAGAGAGGAGAGGTTTTGTGTACATCATTACTGCTGTTTATATACTGTACATTTGACTGCACAAGCAGATTTGACGAACACAAGGCCCCCCCTCCCCTCTGGTGCACCCTTTTTCCTGGAACGACAAGAAAACAAAAACTTTGTTCAGTTACTGTACTGTACTGTATGTGCGTACTGTATTATGGTAGACCTACTGTACAGTAGGTGGCTGGTGCAGCTTTCTCTGGAAAGAAAAAATGGAGCAGTTAGTAGGCAGTTACTGTAGTATGTCAAACTAGTCTACTGTACTGTATACTGGAACTACTGTAAACTCTGACTATTGGGAAAGCTAAAATCTGTGCCATACTTACCTGTATCATAGTGTACCTACTGTACAATACTACAGCACTGTACTACTTTCCTGATGCTTGTCCATTGCGCGCGATGACAATGGGCAACACAGTGGCAATATGGTCTATATATTTATTGCATCGTTCCTCGGTGAGTACATCGTTCCAAAAACTCATTATGGCTGTATACAACTCGTCCTTCTTGGAGGGTTTCGCCACTTTACGGATGTGGTCCTTCAGCTGATGCCAGACCATTTCGATCGGATTGAAGTCTGGTGATCTGTGATTGGAAAGAAAGGACAATTAGTTTAAGAGATAGAGTACACAGTAAAAACAGTGGGGAACATATAAATGGGACACGGTCTACTACACTTACTCCGCTGGCGTCTTCACCCAGTTGATGCCGCGCTCAAGGATATGCGCCGTCGACGCGGTGTGCTTGGGATCATTGTCCTGGTAAAAGCGATGACCATTGGGAAAGTCTTGTGTGATGTATCGCACTATCACGGGCACAATGTTGTCTTGGAAGAAATCTTTATTCATGATTCCTATAGCAAGAAAAGAAAAGTGCTCAATAGTACAGTACAGTGCATACGGTAAGGCAACACTAGTCAAGTACAGTGCATTAGGCGGCATTATATTTGAGAAATTGTACCTTCAAAGACGACAATGCATCCCGGTCCACGCCTAGAGATGGCACCCCACACATGCAGCTTCACAGGGTGTTTTGGCCGTGGCTTCAAAGTTATGCGGCCTTTTTTGTGGAACGCAAATCTTGCAAATCTCTCCAGCGACACAGTAGACTCATCAGTGAAGATGCAATCCTGGAAAGTCTCACCGCTGTCGATCCATGCCTGGGCCTGGAGCACTCTTTTGATTTTGTTTGCGTCCCGTATCATGGGGTACGCTCTGTAATGACAATGAATAAAAAATGTTAGCGTCACAGCGCAGTACAGTTTGCAAAACAACATTTTTACTTTACAGTACAGTACCTCCTGTACTGTCCACTACTAACCTCACACGTCCATATTTCCATCCAATTCTGCGTCTCATCTTCTTTATGCTGCTCTCGGATACAGTCAGATTGTGGTTTTCCTGAAGAGTGTTTTTAACCCTTAATGCGCTCCTCTCATCATTCTCCTCACTTATTCTGTCCACCAGAAGAGTAGTCTCCCTACAATGCAAAGAAATTATATTGTGTTATTAATATGCAGCAATATAAAATGTATATTGTATACTGTACATGTAATGTTGTAATATACAGTAAATATAAATATACAAAAAATGTATACTGCTGTACTATAAATATAAATAGACAAAATATACAGTATACAGTACTGTTGTAATATAATAAATATACTATATAAATACGGTATACTGTTGTTATATCATAATAAATACACATCATATACTGTATATTTCGTTGTAAGATGAATTGCAATATACCAAAAGTGTATACTGCTGCACAAAAAATATAAATTGACCACACATACAGTACACTACAGTATATACTGTTGTACTATATAAATACGGTATACTGTTGTTATATCATAATAAATACACATCATATACTGTATATTCCGTTGTAAGATGAATTGCAATATACCAAAAGTGTATACTGCTGCACAAAAAATATAAATTGACCACACATACAGTACACTACAGTATATACTGTTGTAATATAATAAATATACTATATAAATACGGTATACTGTTGTTATATCATAATAAATACACATCATATACTGTATATTCCGTTGTAAGATGAATTGCAATATACCAAAAGTGTATACTGCTGCACAAAAAATATAAATTGACCACACATACAGTACACTACAGTATATACTGTTGTAATATAATAAATATACTATATAAATACGGTATACTGTTGTTATATCATAATAAATACACATCATATACTGTATATTCCGTTGTAAGATGAATTGCAATATACCAAAAGTGTATACTGCTGCACAAAAAATATAAATTGACCACACATACAGTACACTACAGTATATACTGTTGTACTATATAAATACGGTATACTGTTGTTATATCATAATAAATACACATCATATACTGTATATTCCGTTGTAAGATGAATTGCAATATACCAAAAGTGTATACTGCTGCACAAAAAATATAAATTGACCACACATACAGTACACTACAGTATATACTGTTGTAATATAATAAATATACTATATAAATACGGTATACTGTAGATGTACACTACAGTTTTCTATATTTTTTTTGGTTAAGTTTTATAAATACAGTATACAGTACTTACGCATTTGTTACCCTTGGTGCCTTTTTGCGGTCTCTGTTTTTTCCTTGTGCATGATAGCACACAGTGCTTGATGGCACAACGAGGCCAGAAGCAGTTAACCAGCGCTGGATATCTGCAATTCGTTGTCCGCTCGTGTACATCTCCTTCATTCTCATGCTGAGATCCTTTGAAATCTTCTTAACAGGCATTGCTGCGAGTACTGTAGAAAGAAATACAAACACAAGAATGTGTATTCGATGTTTAGTCGATGTGTATTCAATGTGCAGTGAATCCACAAAATGGATGGTGTATTTATATGTTAATGACTCACATAACAGACCACCCACTTTCAACACCTGTACCTGGCCACCATGCATAAAAGGTTGTACACGTTGCATAGCCCACCACTTGCTGATCTTTATCTGAGGCATTGTCCAGATACTGCATTGTGCCTCCCGCTTACATGGAGCATCCCCGGTTCTATGGACGAAAGAATCATCTCACCTCTGCTGTGCCTGCCACACTGAAAAAGAGAAAGGCAGTTACCGTTCCCAAGCCAAAGGCAAAGCGACAGGCTAAGGCCAACAAAGAAAACCTTCTGCTGACCCCAAAGGCTAAGGCTTTTAAAACACGTCAGCCTTATTATGTGAAGAAGAAATACGGTACTGTGCTCGGTTCGCAAGACGCATGGCAGCCAACTCACCGAATCCGCAGACCACTTGCTCCCATATGCTTCGACGACTCTGCTGTAGCTGTCCCGGAAATCTTCAGCCCGGCTTCTCCACCCCCATCTTCTCCGGTTCCATCTGAAGATGCTGCTGCCTCTGAAATCAACGGGTCACTGTCTCCTTTGCTCTTGGACGACTCTGCTTCTCTCCCGGAAATCCAGCGGTCACCTTCTCCATCCCTCTTCCACCACGCTGCAGCTTCTCCTGTACCGGGCATCCCCAGGTCACCTCTTCCACTCTCCATCGATGCCGCTTCTCTCCAGGGAACCCCCATCTCATCCTCCGTTGCACCCATCCCCCCAGATCTCCAGATGCCATGCACAAGCAGCTCGTTGGACCGGATCCTGAATGGGCTAAGTGTGGATCTCCCCGGGAATTCTAGTGTGCTGGCAAAGCTAGATCTGCTTCTGGAGTCGGTGCTACATATGGAGCAACGGCTGGATCAACGGATGGACAAGATAGAGGCAGACATAGCGGGCATACATTATTTGCTCGGTGTTAATGCCCCTGTTTCCCCGACGCTGGAGCAGGGGGGTGACATGGATGTGATGCATGGTACCTTCGACCCCCTTCCATCACCAAGCACACCCCCTCCACCAGAAGATACAGTGTACTATGCTATTGAGGAGGACATGACAACCCCATCTAGACCACGCCAGGAGACAACCCGGCGACCACTACCGGAGGAAAGCTTCCTCCCAGACACCCTACCATTGCCCATCGCCTCAAGTACACCCGCTCCCAAAAGACTTCCTACACCCGCTCGCATACAAACAGTGCCCGACATCTCCCTGTGCGATCTGACACCGGCGCTGAGGGAGAAGTATAGGGTGAGGAGTGCTGGTATACCACACAAGTATGCCTTGATCATATTTAAACACCATGTTCCCTACACATTGTACTGCGAGTGGGTGTTCAAAGTGAACTATGATGGGAATCGCCAAAAAAATGCCCTTCCTGCCAATTTAAGGAAAAAGATTGTGGAAGAAATGCAGCGCTATTACCCTGTTACAGATCCTGTAATGAGAGGCGTTAGAGACTGCATTAATGGCGTTTTGCGCCATGCAAGGCATCGGCCATGGCTGGAAAATGGGGAGGACTTTCAGTGAGACCATACTGTAATGTTGTGCTGTACTGTACAGTACATGTTTTACCCTATAGTACCTGCTGTACTTAAACAAAGGATACTGAATGTTGTTGTGTGTTGCACGGTTTTTGTACTGTATTTGTAAATAAAAGTTTTTAGTGGCGACTTCAGCAATAAAAGAACTGGTTACTTTATCTCACACACAGTACTACAAACTGCTTTTTGCTGCCAGACTGCAAACCCGCAAGACCAGCAACATTGTAACAAAAGAGCAATGAGCGCGCAATTGGCGTGGGAACTTCTGTTCTAAGGCCCCTATAAATAATATTCTTTATTTTATTTATAAACTCACATTTATAAACCCCGTCACCCACCCCCGCTAAACACAATAAAAAATAATCACACACAGCATCCCCGCAATAAATAAATAAATAAATACAAATAAATACATTTGAAATACATTTTTATTGATAGTGTAGATGTGCAGGGGGTCTCTGGAGCTGAACCGCACAGGTTTTAGGTCTGGGGACCCCGTGCCCCCCGAGATACAGGCCCCTTTAGGGGGTGCCGGTAGCCCTCTGCTTGGTTTAAAGGTCCGATCACGTGATCGCGGCCTGTAAACCAAGCAGAGCAGAGGGATACCGGCACCCCCTAAAGGGGCCTGTATCTCGGGGGGCACGGGGTCCCCAGACCTGAAACCTGTGCGCTTCAGCTCCGGAGAACATCTACACTGTGAATAAAACACACACATCATTAAAGAATCATTCTTTAGCTTAGCGGCTATGCGCTATGGTAAAGAAGCAGCATTTCTGTCTTTTTAATAATATTGTAGAGTGAGCAGGGGGTTCCCTGAGACAGAAATCTAATCTCAGGGGACCCCCTGCTCCTGCACAATATTATTAAAAGTTCAGAAACGAGGCTTCATTAGCATAGCGTATAGCCGCTAAGGTAATGAAGGGGTTAACGCATAATAACCAATAAATACATTCAATACACTACCCACTACCCATGGCAACCTCCGCTGCTGTACAGTAAAACAGAGAAAAAAAATAACACTTTCAAAGTAATGTCCCCTAACCCCTTAATCACCATAGCGGTTATTAACCGCTACAGTCATGAAGGGGTTAACCCACCCTCACCCACCACTTGGGACGCCTACTGTACATACCCTCCCACTCTAACCCCCCACCCCGTGAGGCCTAACCACCCTCAACCCTCACCCACTAACTACCCACAAGGGAGGCCTACCCACATACCGTTGGGGAAACACCCCACCCCCACCCCAGTACCCACAATAAAAACAGTACAATCACCCACAATAAACAGCATTCTATTTATTAAATACATTACCCACCCCCTGTGCCCCCCCCCCATAAATACAAGATTTATTCTTTTACATTCAGGGTCCATAACGTAGCCCCACGCTAGTCCCCGGTGGGCTGGCAGGGCACCTGGACAGACCTACAGTTTACCAGCAGCATTCCACAGGTTCTGGAGGCCTGCTGGTGGATCCTGCCAGCACCATGGCGCTCAGGTGGTCTCCTTGGGTCACCGTGAGCCACAATTGGGTCCACACGGTAGGCCCAAGGATGTCTGGGAGCCCCGGGTCAAACCCACAGGTGTCTGCGGGGCCTCGGGTGGTTCTCATGGGGGTCTGGGGAACTCACGGGTGCTCACTACGGGTCCGCGGTGCCCCCACAGAAGTGGGACCACACATCATCATCCCCGCACCTACGGCTCGGAGGTGCCCCCACAGAAGTGGGACCACACATCGTCATGCCCGCAGACTACGGGTCCGCGGTGCCCCCACAGAAGTGGGACCACACATCATCATCCCCGCATGTGTCACCCGTGGAACCACCAGCCTGCTACCCTTTAGGATACCCGAGGATTCCCCGCGGGTGGTCTCCAGAGGTCCCACGCAAAACCACGGAAGTAACCCTGAATGTAAAAAAAATAAACCTGGCCTATACATTCAATACATACACCCTCCCCCCCAACACCTACAGTACAATAATGTGCAAAATAACTATTATCCAGATATGGATAATAGATTAATTGCCCATTATTAAAAACATTAACTAGCATATACAAATAAATAAAGTACTACTGACCTCATCAATACGAAGTGTCCGATGCCAGCGCCTTCCTTCTCTTGCCCACACAAAACATAGCCAAAACCAAGCCAATACATTGCAATTACATTCAGATATCAATTAACCCCTTAAACACCTTATCGGATAATAACCGCAAAGGTAATTAAGGGGTTAAGCCACACAGGCACGATACCCACCCTTCACCCATGAATTTGTACTGTGGCTTCATCATGCAACTATATATATATATACTGTATATATATACATACAGAGAGACAGAGAGAAAGAGAGAGAGAGAGATATATACAGTATATATATATATACACACGTTATATACACACCCATGATAAACCAAATATACAGTACAAATAAATGTAGAAGGGTTATCAAAACCATACTGTTCTACAACCAAACACTTCTCCATACAGACACTACATTAAAAATCAATTTCCTTTAAAAATCCTAACTGATCTCACAATCTACTGTACTGTATATGATCACAAACCAATGAAAAAAGTCACATTCCAAAATGCATAAAATCTATGCACCATACTGTATACATTCTGCAAATTAATCAACGTAAACAAAAATCAATTAGCAATCATTATTTAGATCTCTAAACATTTCACACTCAATCATGAACAATGAAACCATTAACAGATTCACGCCTAGAGCAGAACAATTAAGCCTTTGAAAAAATATAAGTACCGACAAAAATACAACCTTTCCAAACCAAGCCTACAGTACCTACAGTATCCCTGACCTTCCTCAAACACACAATACAATACCAAGGAATAATACATCTATCTAATTTTAAAATACTTTAAACTCACAAAATAATTAAAAACACATCTAATCCAGCTTTTAAAACATCATCATTTCTTACCCTGAATGTATACTGTACAGTATATCTCTCTAGACATATATATTGTACATACATACATACAGTGGCAAGAAATGATATACCACAAAAAAATAAAAATACACAGGTTAAAAAACCTTTTGAAAAAATTAACAAGTTAAATAAAATACATTTCTTTACTGTAGTTCACTTACCATTACTTGCCCCCACCGACTCCCGTTGCCCAGCTTACTCACGAACCAATCCACGATCAGGAACCCATAAAATAATAAACCATTGAAAATAATAAACATTAAACTAAAAATCCAAACCAATCCACGGGTCTTCTACTTGTAATACACCTTCATCTGTATTCTTCTTTCTTCTATCTCCTTCCGGGCGGGGCAGGGCGTGGTCTTCTTTCCATCATCGGCCACGCCCTTGTCTTTTTCCTTCTCCGGAGGTCCTTCCTCCGCGGCGTCTGGCTGCAAAATGAGACGACATAGGCTTTTAAAGGCCTATGACGTCACATTTTGCGTCATGGTTCCCACGGTCCTGATTGGACCGTGAAAACCATGTGTGTTGGCCGATAATAAAAAAATGATGACGTCACTTAAAGGGAATGAAAGCACAGCCAATCAGAATGGCTTTGCTTCAATTGCCTTTAAGATGACGTCATGAAAAGGCACATGGCCGTGCACACATGGTACTAGAGCCAATCAGAGCGTGGGAACTTTATCCCTACTCTGATTGGCTCTGGTATACCATGTGTCAGGGGCTTGGGGGAGAAAGGATGTGACGTCAATAAGGATAAAGTTCCCACGCTCTGATTGGCTCTGGTATACCATGTGTCAGGGGCTTGGGGGAGAAAGGATGTGACGTCAATAAGGATAAAGTTCCCACGCTCTGATTGGCTACCGTACCACGTGACAGGTTTTAATTGACGTCACATCCTTTCTCCCCCAAGCCTCTGACACATGGTATACCAGAGCCAATCAGAGTAGGGATAAAGTTCCCACGCTCTGATTGGCTCTAGTACCATGTGTGCACGGCCATGTGCCTTTTCATGACGTCATCTTAAAGGCAATTGAAGCAAAGCCATTCTGATTGGCTGTGCTTTCATTCCCTTTAAGTGACGTCATCATTTTTTTATTATCGGCCAACACACATGGTTTTCACGGTCCAATCAGGACCGTGGGAACCATGACGCAAAATGTGACGTCATAGGCCTTTAAAAGCCTATGTCGTCTCATTTTGCAGCCAGACGCCGCGGAGGAAGGACCTCCGGAGAAGGAAAAAGACAAGGGCGTGGCCGATGATGGAAAGAAGACCACGCCCTGCCCCGCCCGGAAGGAGATAGAAGAAAGAAGAATACAGATGAAGGTGTATTACAAGTAGAAGACCCGTGGATTGGTTTGGATTTTTAGTTTAATGTTTATTATTTTCAATGGTTTATTATTTTATGGGTTCCTGATCGTGGATTGGTTCGTGAGTAAGCTGGGCAACGGGAGTCGGTGGGGGCAAGTAATGGTAAGTGAACTACAGTAAAGAAATGTATTTTATTTAACTTGTTAATTTTTTCAAAAGGTTTTTTAACCTGTGTATTTTTATTTTTTTGTGGTATATCATTTCTTGCCACTGTATGTATGTATGTACAATATATATGTCTAGAGAGATATACTGTACAGTATACATTCAGGGTAAGAAATGATGATGTTTTAAAAGCTGGATTAGATGTGTTTTTAATTATTTTGTGAGTTTAAAGTATTTTAAAATTAGATAGATGTATTATTCCTTGGTATTGTATTGTGTGTTTGAGGAAGGTCAGGGATACTGTAGGTACTGTAGGCTTGGTTTGGAAAGGTTGTATTTTTGTCGGTACTTATATTTTTTCAAAGGCTTAATTGTTCTGCTCTAGGCGTGAATCTGTTAATGGTTTCATTGTTCATGATTGAGTGTGAAATGTTTAGAGATCTAAATAATGATTGCTAATTGATTTTTGTTTACGTTGATTAATTTGCAGAATGTATACAGTATGGTGCATAGATTTTATGCATTTTGGAATGTGACTTTTTTCATTGGTTTGTGATCATATACAGTACAGTAGATTGTGAGATCAGTTAGGATTTTTAAAGGAAATTGATTTTTAATGTAGTGTCTGTATGGAGAAGTGTTTGGTTGTAGAACAGTATGGTTTTGATAACCCTTCTACATTTATTTGTACTGTATATTTGGTTTATCATGGGTGTGTATATAACGTGTGTATATATATATACTGTATATATCTCTCTCTCTCTCTTTCTCTCTGTCTCTCTGTATGTATATATATACAGTATATATATATATAGTTGCATGATGAAGCCACAGTACAAATTCATGGGTGAAGGGTGGGTATCGTGCCTGTGTGGCTTAACCCCTTAATTACCTTTGCGGTTATTATCCGATAAGGTGTTTAAGGGGTTAATTGATATCTGAATGTAATTGCAATGTATTGGCTTGGTTTTGGCTATGTTTTGTGTGGGCAAGAGAAGGAAGGCGCTGGCATCGGACACTTCGTATTGATGAGGTCAGTAGTACTTTATTTATTTGTATATGCTAGTTAATGTTTTTAATAATGGGCAATTAATCTATTATCCATATCTGGATAATAGTTATTTTGCACATTATTGTACTGTAGGTGTTGGGGGGGAGGGTGTATGTATTGAATGTATAGGCCAGGTTTATTTTTTTTACATTCAGGGTTACTTCCGTGGTTTTGCGTGGGACCTCTGGAGACCACCCGCGGGGAATCCTCGGGTATCCTAAAGGGTAGCAGGCTGGTGGTTCCACGGGTGACACATGCGGGGATGATGATGTGTGGTCCCACTTCTGTGGGGGCACCGCGGACCCGTAGTCTGCGGGCATGACGATGTGTGGTCCCACTTCTGTGGGGGCACCTCCGAGCCGTAGGTGCGGGGATGATGATGTGTGGTCCCACTTCTGTGGGGGCACCGCGGACCCGTAGTGAGCACCCGTGAGTTCCCCAGACCCCCATGGGAACCACCCGAGGCCCCGCAGACACCTGTGGGTTTGACCCGGGGCTCCCAGACATCCTTGGGCCTACCGTGTGGACCCAATTGTGGCTCACGGTGACCCAAGGAGACCACCTGAGCGCCATGGTGCTGGCAGGATCCACCAGCAGGCCTCCAGAACCTGTGGAATGCTGCTGGTAAACTGTAGGTCTGTCCAGGTGCCCTGCCAGCCCACCGGGGACTAGCGTGGGGCTACGTTATGGACCCTGAATGTAAAAGAATAAATCTTGTATTTATGGGGGGGGGGGCACAGGGGGTGGGTAATGTATTTAATAAATAGAATGCTGTTTATTGTGGGTGATTGTACTGTTTTTATTGTGGGTACTGGGGTGGGGGTGGGGTGTTTCCCCAACGGTATGTGGGTAGGCCTCCCTTGTGGGTACTGACTGGGTGGTTAGGCCTCACGGGTGGGGGGGGGGGGGGGTTAGTGTGGGAGGGTATGTAGGCATCCCGAGTGGTGGGTGGGTGAGGGTGGGTTAACCCCTTCATGACTGTAGCGGTTAATAACCGCTATGGTGATTAAGGGGTTAGGGGACATTACTTTGTATGTTTTAATTTTTGTGTCTGTTTTGCAGAAGCGGAGGGGCCATGGCCAGGATGGGGGGGGGGGTTAACGGTATGTGGGTAGGGGGTGAGGGTGGTTAGCAATGCAGGGAGGGAGATTTACTGGTAACAGAAACATCTATCTCCCTTCAATGTAATCTGTTTAAAGCCCCCTCCCCCCTAATGTGTGTTTCTGTAAAATCTCTCTCCCTTCAATGTACTGTAATCTGTTTAACAGAAACATTAGGGGGGGAAGGGGCTTTAGGCCTTTATATCTCTCTCCCTTCAGTGTAATCTGCTTAACACAAACATTAGGGGGGAAGGGGTTTTTAAACAATGCTGTGTATAATGTATAAGGTTTTTTACAATTAGATAGATGTAATCCTTGGTATTGTAAGGGTTAGTTTGTTTTTAAATTGTCTTTTCTGGTTGTTACTTACAGTATATATTGATTTTGGTTTACTTGCTTGGTTAAAATACTGTAGTTAAGTTGACTTGTTTGGAAGTGTTTGTACAGTATTTACTGGTAGAGTAGCTTGCAATTATATTGTTAACATTCATTTGCAGAATGTACAGTACTGTTTATGGTGCATAGATTTAATGCTATGCATCATTTACAGTATACAATGTACTGTAAATGCAATGTACTGTGTGGATTGTAATGTTATGTTTTATACTGTACAGTATGCTATTCATTAACTTCATTGCTCTACACATCTAGGGATTTCATTCCACCTTACCACCTTTCCTACACATGATTTGTGCTGTAGGCATTGGTTACTGTATATTACTGTATGCTAATGCAGATGTGTGATGCTTTGAGACTGTCATTTATACTTTGACAAGTCTACCTTTTGGTGTGTAGTGTGCATTATCCTTAGCGTTGTATACAGTAGGTGCCTTTAAACCCAGTAACCTACTGTATTGTGATTCACTTTGATTCTCCCTAGTGTTTTTTGAGTCACTATCCTTTTCATGTTTAGGGTTGACAGTGTGTGTCGTTCCCTAGTGCTGTTCATTAGTGTTTAAGGGTCCATGCCTCTTTTTTAAGTGTTTTTAAATCATGTACTGTTTATTCATCCCTTTTTGCACTGTGTCAAATAAATAAACAAATATATCAATTGCATACCTGAGTGCTCCCATACGGGTTACTTTTTTCTCTTTTCACTCACATACAGTATGTATATATATATATATATATATATATATATATACAGTATATATATATATATATATATATATATATATAAATATAGCTGTATGATATATATATATATATATATATATATATATATATACACAGTGTATATATGTATACTGTATGTATATATATATATATATATATATATATATATATACAGTGTATATATATATACAAAGTATATACTGTACAGTATATATTTATTTCTCTTCATGTCTTTATTTATTTAGATTTATTTATTAATTGTGGGGCTGCTGTGCGTGAATTTTTTTTATTGGGGGTGAGGGGGGTGTTTGGCCCTCAGCACTCAGAAACACAGGCCAGACAGATTTAAACACACACACAATAGGGGGAGGTTTTTTTACATAGCTTGCAGGGAAGTTTAACGCACACACAATAGGGGGATAGGGGGAGGGTTTTTTACATAGATTAGAGAGAAGGCAGGGCGTTTTAAAAGCGAGAATAGGGGAGGGGGTTTTACATAGATTTTATTTATTTATTTAGATTTATTTATTAATTGTGGGGCTGCTGTGCGTGAATTTTTTTTATTGGGGGTGAGGGGGGTGTTTGGCCCTTGGTGTGAGTTTACGACTTGCAGCAGCAGCACAATGAATAAATATAAATAAATAAATAAATAAATGACAATAAATACATTTGAAATACATTTTTATTGATAGTGTACATGTGCAGGGGGTCTCCGGAGCTGAACCGCACAGGTTTCAGGTCTGGGGACCCCGTGCCCCCCGAGATACAGGCCCCTTTAGGGGGTGCCGGTATCCCTCTGCTCTGCTTGGTTTACAGGCCGCGATCACGTGATCGGGACCTTTAAACGCAGAGCACTCAGCACTCAGAAACACAGGCCAGACAGATTTAAACACACACACAATAGGGGGAGGTTTTTTTACATAGCTTGCAGGGAAGTTTAACGCACACACAATAGGGGGATAGGGGGAGGGTTTTTTACATAGATTAGAGAGAAGGCAGGGCGTTTTAAAAGCGAGAATAGGGGAGGGGGTTTTACATAGATTTTATTTATTTATTTAGATTTATTTATTAATTGTGGGGCTGCTGTGCGTGAATTTTTTTTATTGGGGGTGAGGGGGGTGTTTGGCCCTTGGTGTGAGTTTACGACTTGCAGCAGCAGCACAATGAATAAATATAAATAAATAAATAAATAAATAAATGACAATAAATACATTTGAAATACATTTTTATTGATAGTGTACATGTGCAGAGGGTCTCCGGAGCAGAAGCGCACAGGTTTCAGGTCTGGGGACCCCGTGCCCCCCGAGATACAGGCCCCTTTAGGGGGTGCCGGTATCCCTCTGCTCTGCTTGGTTTACAGGCCGCGATCACGTGATCGGACCTTTAAACCAAGCAGAGGGCTACCGGCACCCCCTAAAGGGGCCTGTATCTCGGGGGGCACGGGGTCCCCAGACCTAAAACCAACGCGGTTCAGCTCCGGAGACCCCCTGCACATCTACACTATCAATAAAAATGTATTTCAAATGTATTTATTGTCATTTATTTATTTATTTTTTGGCGGCTGCTGTGTGTGTATTTTTTTATTGTGGGTAGCGGGAGGGTGGGTGAATGGGGTATTCGCCCCAACGATGGTTGGGGAGGGCTTGCGGGGGGGGGGGGGGGGTTGGGGTAGCGGGAGGGCTTAACCCCTTCATGACCGTAGCGGTATTAACTGCTACGATCGTGAAGGGGTTAAGTGCACCCGCAACCCCCCCCCCCCCCTCCCGCAAGTCGTAAACTCACACCAAGGGCCAAATACCCCCCTCACCCATCCCCACTACACACAATAAAGCGGGCACGGTGGGTTAACCCCTTCATTGCCTTAGCGGCTATCCGCTATGGTAATGACGCAGCATTTTCCGTATTTTTAATAATATTGATCAGGAGCAGGGGGGGGGGGGTTCCCTGAGCATTAATCATTAATTTCTGGCTCAGGGAACCCCCTGCTCACTGTACAATATTATTAAATCTCTCTCTGCTGCAAACACATCTCGCCCCCAGTACTGTATGTGCAGTAATTTACTGAACATATACTGTAGAATAAATGCATAGTTTTATTTATTCGGGTTTATTACACAGTATACTGTATGGCCGGAAAACATCAGCATACAGTACAATATAATCCATCGAAATCCCCCCATTAGCCGTTTTCTTTTCTGAGGAAAAACAAAATGAAAAGTTTTAATGTACAGTAATGGTCAGCCCCCTAAAGAAGTTCCCAGCCAGCCCCACCAAAATAATACGGCAAAAATACAGTACTCACCATACTGTACAGTATTGTACTAAATTTCCCATTCAGCTTGCGCTGGCGCCGGCCCACTTCCAGTCCAGCTTTCATCATTTTGCAGAGGGACTAGCCCACCTGTAGTCAGCGGGAAATCGCTTAGGTACATGCAAGCTTCATCAAAACTGGCTGCGAAATCCATCTCAGAGTTGTCACCGACGGCGGGACCATGATGATAAGCTGGTGCTGCTGCTGGTTCTGGTTCTGGTTCTGGCGCATTGCTTGGCAGGGACTGTCGCTTCTTATTTCGTTTTAACACGACCCTTCGCCTTTTGCCGCCTCCATTATCATAGATACGGGAAAAACCCTGTGACACACACCAATACCCTCCAACAAATTGGGGCTCAATACGGTGAAAACAGGGGTCACTACATAACCTTTTCCTTATTGCATGCTTCCACAAATGAGGAGTTGGCGAAAATCTGTAAAAGTCATAATTTTCGATAAAATACTGATAAATTTGAACAACTGTTGCCATCTTATCCTCTGTTGCATTTATAGCGGCCCATATCAAATAAGCATAACTTCTGTCAGGTTTTTGGAACACGGGCTCCACTTGAACACTCATGTCTCTGTAGAATAGTGTAAGTGAAAATGATCTTTGTCTTTATTTAATACATTACTGTATGTAAAGCCTAAATTGATACATTTTTTGCAACTATTCCTTCAGTCTCAAGGACAAGTTACACAATAGCATACTGTACTGGGATAAAGTAACTTTTTTTTGGAAACGAAACAACTTGCAAAGGCCACACATTACTTAAGTCATGAGTTTATGCCATCTGGTGGACAATCGAAACATCGCAGCCTAGTAAATCATTCTCATTATCATTTAACAGATCAGGCCCCCGTCAGCCAGGCATGAACCGTGGCTGGGAAGGCAAACGCAACGAAGCATGCAAGAGGTGAGCAGCGGCGGATTCCAGGTTTCTGCCAGGTACAAACCAGGCATTTGCTCGAATAAAGTGTGTCGGTGCAGTACAGGCTAATAAAAGCTTCAATCAGACTTAAAACTTTTGCAACTAATATTGACAGATTTATTATAAATCATTCTTCCTGGCAATGCACAGGTTATTAAGAATCTATATTAGTGTTAGGGACCCTTGAAACGTGGTCTGCCGTGCAGTTGGCTCAAGGGCTTACAACAATTTGGCCAAAATGTTAAACTAAAAGACCATTTTATTTATTAGTTATTTATACATGTATATTTAGGCACTGTATCGTATATAAGTTTTTCTGGATGTGCACTGAGCTTTGTCTGTGTTTTATGTTATGTCTCTGGTTTTAAATATATATATATATATATATATATTGCCATGCTCAGTAGCACTCCTTTGTGAAACTTATATGCTTATATATATGTTGTGGGTATTTGGGGGGTTCAATATGAGCTTGTAAGGGTTCTGTATGTTTCACATTTCTTATGTTCTTACAGTATCTGCACTGTGACCTCCAGAGACCAGAAATAAAGCAATATTATTATTAGAATAAAAAAAATTACAGCTCTTACACAGACGGTCAAGTAAAAACCATGAACAAAATAGGAACTGAACCTGAAACATTAAGCATCGCTTGATAAAAATGTCCCTATGTATGTAGTCTACCCAGTGGTGGGATTATATTTTTTTTATCATCAGCTTCTCCCCCTCATCATCATCATCATCAGATCATGCTTAGTTAAACAGGGTAGGGAGAAAAACATTTCTGGTCAATGTTTACAAATTCCTCAGAAGTCACACACATTGCCTGAAACCCTGGGAATGCACCACTACTTATTGCTTAATGTAAGATAATGTAAAGTGAATTTCATGTAAAAGGCAATTTAATTTTCTGAGGGAAATTTTAAGCACATACAAATGTAGCAAGTATGATTACACCTATTAACGCAGAAAAACACTTTAGATATTGTGTGAATTAAGGAGATAATTCAATTGTTGCCATTGTTTTCAGTAGTTAATTTACCTCCTTTTTCGGAGGGATCGAGCAAATAGTAGAGGTGGTGAAGTATATGTTAAACCCGATTTAAAACCTATATGTAAGGGAAGATGTTTATGAAGGGAATTATGAAAATATAGAGACTTTGTGGATAGAAATAGAGGTAAAAGTACAAAGAAAATGTTTGAAGGGATATGCTATAAACCTCCAAATATCTGTGATTGAGGAAGCCAAAATACTTTTGAAAATGGAGAAGGCATCAAAACTAGGCAATATTTGAATAATGGATTATTGTAATTGTCCATACATAGACTGGAGCAATGAGATTAGCATTACAACGAAAGGAAACAGGTTTTTGGGGGTGCTTAAAGACATAACCCAAATTATTGAGGAACCAACCGGGGCAATACTGAAGTTGGTAATATCGCACAATGTAGAAGTAATAACAAATATTCAATTCCGGGAACATTTGGTAAACAGTGATCATAACATGGTCTCATTTTAAATAAATTATCAAAAAGCATATTACATGGGTTGAACAAAGACTTTACATTTTAGAAAGGCAGATTTTAATAAACTGTTAAATAATCTACAAGGAATACATTGGGGTGAAGTTTTTTTTATGTGGAAGATAAATGGGCAGTCTTTAAAACATTGTTAGAAAAGCACACATATCAGTGTATAAAAGGGTAATAAATATAAAAGAAACAAGTCTAAACCAATATGTCTAAATAAACAGATAGGGGAGGAAATGGAAAGGAAGAGGCAGGTGTTTAGATTCTTAAAGTCAGAAGGGACGGAAGCATCATATCAGAATTATAAGGAATGTAACAAAAGTTGCAAAAGGGCAATCAAATTAGTAAAAATGTAAAATGAAAAAAGGGTTGCAACAAAGTAAGTTCAACCCTAAAAAGTTTTTAAGTACCTTTTAAAGATTAGAAAATATAGGACCCTTTCAGTACGAGATGGGCAGGCAAATTATTGGAGAAAATGAAAAAAAAAATAGAGGTTTTAAAAAATTTCTATGTCTCTGTATTTACTAGGGATGAATCAGTAGCAAAAATAGTGCCATATGAGGAAGCCACAACCTCTATATTAATGAACACTTAGTTAACTGAGGAAGAAGTGCATAGGGGTCTTGATAAAATGAAAGTAAATAAAGCACCTGGATCCGATGGCATGCACCCAAGGGCAGAGGGGGATTTGAAAATCCGTCGCCCCTAGGCACTTAGCTGTGGTGGCATCCTCCTTGCTGCCACCCTCCTCCTTTTGATACGCAGCGTCAAATGACGCCGCGTATGTCACCAACGTAGCATCTCATTTCCATGGTAACACGATGTTGTGACGTAATTTGACGCTGTGACGCCGCGTTGCCGTGGTAATGAGACGCTGTGTGTTGTAACGTCCGCGATTCTAAAGGAGGAGGGCGGCAGTAACGAGGTGGCCGCCACATGTAAGTGCCTTCCCATCAGGCCAGATAGGCAAGAGAGCACAGCAAATGTATATGGGGGTGGCCATTTTTGCCGCCCTAGAACCGGCCTAATGGGAAATCCGCCACTGCCCAAGGTTCTTAAGGAGCTAAGTTCAGTAATAGCCAAACCATTACATTTAATTTTCAAGTTTCCATTTCCACAGGCTCAGTACCAGAAGATTGGTGTAAAGCAGACGTGGTGCCTATATTTAAAAAGGGAGCTAGATCATAACCGGGGAATTACAGACCTGTAAGCCTGACTTCAATAGTAGGGAAACTACTTGAAGGTTTAGTACAGGATAATATTCAGGAAAACCTAATGGAAAACCAAATTATTAGTAATAGTCAGCATGGATTTATGAAGGATAGATCATTCCAAACTAACCTTATTTGTTTCTTTGAGGAGGTAAGTAGGAATTTAGACCAGGATAATGCAGTTGATAGGGTCTACTTAGATTTTGCAAAGGCTTTTGATATGTGCCACACACAAGGTTAGGGTACGAAATAAAGGAAATTGGACTGAGTAAAAAATATTTGCACCTTGATTGAAAACTGATTGAAGGATAGACAACAGAGTTGTCATAAAGGGAATCTTTTCAGGTTGGCTAACATTGATCTGTACTGGGGCCCCTGCTTTTTAACTTGTTTATTAATGGCCTTGAGGTTGGCATAGAGAGCAAAGTCTCCATCTTTGCTGATGACACAATTGTTTACGGTAGTAAAATAGAGCAGGATGTAATTTCTCTTCAGAAGCACTTGGATACACTGGAAACTTGGGCAGGTAAATGGCAGATGAGGTTTAATACAGATCAATGTAAGGTTATGCATTTGGGAAACAAGAATAATCAGGTAACTTACAAGTGAAATTGATAAATTTAGGTCAATCCTTGATGGAGAAGGATTTAGGAGTGCTTGTAGACAGCAGGCTTAGCAATAGTACCCAATGTCATGTAGTAGCTGCAAAGGCAAATACGATTGTATCTTGCATTTAACGGGAATGGATGGAAGGGAAGTAAACATAATTATGCCCCTCTATAAATTATCAGTAACACCACACATTGAATATGAAGGACAGTTTTGGGCACCACTCCATAAAAAAAAGACATTATGGAACTACAAAAAGGCAGAGAGGAGCAAGCAAATTAATAAAAGGAACGGGAAATCAGATTTATGAGAAGCTAGCGAATTTAGATTTGTTTACATTAGAAATGAGGCGTTGAAGAGGGGATATGATAACTATATACAAATATATTCAGGGACAATACAAGGAGCTTTTAAAGCAACTATTCATTCCAGACGCAGTACAAAATGATACAGGGTCATCCCTTAAGTTTGGAGAAAATAATATTTCACCAGCAACAAAGGAAAGGGTTCTTTACAGCTAGGGCAGTTACAATGTGGAATTCATTACCCATTGAAACTGTGATGGCAGATACAATAGATATCTTCAAAAAAGTTTGGACATCTTTTTAGAAAGGAAAGATATACAGGGATATACCAAATAAATAAACGTGAGAATGATGTTGATCCATGGAGTAATCTGATTGCCAATATTTGGAGTCAGGAAGGAATTTATTTTCCCCCTTATGAGACATTATTGGATAATGTTTCACTTAGGGTTTTTTTGTTGCCTTCCTCTGAATCAAAATGCTGTAAGTACAAATATAGGATAAGTAACTACATTTAGCATAGGTTGAACTTGCTAAACATACTGTATGTCTTTTTTTCAACCTCATATACTTCTTTATATAACTGTAACTCACTGGAAATCTTGCGGTAATAACACGGTAACCATAACACTGCACATCACGTTAACGGGAGTAATGGCGCCTGCAACATCAGTAAATTGCCAATACTTAAATTTGTTGATCTCGATAACCTACTTATAATTAAATATTCCGGTTGTTTTACATTTGAAAAACAAAAAGACCGATTTCTGCGCTCCTACCTATAAGGCTAAAATAAATTAATGATCTCACGAATAAGAGTTATTTAGTTAAACCCTTTGGCCAACGTGTTATAAGCTTGCAGTCTACATCAAGGCATAAACAAATTCACAGGTACCTGCACTGAATATATGTAATTATTGTCCCATGGACAAGTGAAAAATGTGAGATGATTTTTTTAAAGACTAATTTCTAATATACTTTAAACCAAAGCATTGACTTCAGTCATTACAGTAGTGTGCGGTTTTGCTGTTCTCCAAAGTAACTCTGATTAATCTTTTTAAGTGAGTTTCATTAATCCAAAAATCCCTTTAACGCTAAATGATGTTTTAAAACCTATAACTGGGGCCAGATAGTCTATTAAAAACGGAATGTTTAAGCGGTATAATTAAAAAGCAGTTCTATTTTGTGGACATCATTATTCTTCATTCACAATGTCCAACTTACGGCAAGTGAAAAAGTAAAACACATGTATTTTGTACAAACAAAAAAAGTATAGTTTATAATCAACTTTCTCAACATCAACAAATCCAGGAAAATAATTTGTTGGCACCTGGGAAGTCGTTTATGAAGTACCAAAGAGAGGCAGGCAAGAAAAGAAAAAAAAGATAATTTATACCATTTCAGTTCATTTAATGCAGACTTGAAAGAAAGAAGGTAAATCTCCTGAAAAAGAAAAGTGAAGCTCCACTCACAGTTGCTGTTTAAACAGATGGTATTTATTGTGGGAACATTGAGGAACACAATGTTTTAAGTCCGCTCGTATAATTTATGTAAACTAAAATTATAGTTCTATACTCTTGACTGAATTATCCATCCTTCATTTGTGACAATGGGAAGCTGAAAGGAATTGATACAGCAGACTTAATTGTTGATATTCTGCACCAATACTTGTGTAACGGGTTTTGTGGCCTGGCCTGACCCACCCAATCTCATATTGGCCCCTGTGGTCTAACCAGTCCCCATTACAGTGTGAGTGTGTCTGGTGGTGCACCTGTTGGCTACAGGACTCCTGAGTCTCCCGCATGATGGTGTGTGGGGATGACCCATCCAGACAGGCAGCTGAGGTAGTGTGCAGAGTCCTACCTATATCCAGTGCAGCGCCTCCACCTCATCAGGATCCCAGCGTGAGCTTGTGGATGGTCCTGGTGAGGAACTCCTCTGTGGTGCGGCCCCCTGTGCAATCACTTCACTCTTACACACGAGGGTTTCTGTTATCAGCATCATCTTTATTGCACGGTGGGCAAGCTGCCCTCCACAATGGGGTGTACTTAGCCCTCCATTGTTCAGCTGCTTCCCTCTGAAAGATATCTCTTCCCTTAATTGGTGGGTTCCCTATCTCCCCTTCAGGGAGATAGTCCCTGTGCCATGTCCCTAGTCACAGTCTTATAAGCTGTCTCTTCCCAAGCCTGCACTCAGACTTGCTCCTTGTCTCATAGTTCTTACATCAGCCACCAACAGCTTTTCTCTGTCTGCCTTGTCTGCCAGACTCACAGCTCTGCATCAGACTACTGCAACAATGTTGCAGACCTCCATGTGCCTCTTACTGAACAGAGCAGCACAGCAACAGGAACTCAACAGACTAACTTTAGTCAGTGCTGTGTCTTATATCCCCTAGGAACAGGCACATCTCTGATGTCACTAACCGTGGACACACAGCATGTTGTCTCTTCCTATGAGACATATGACACCTCACCAGGGTGTGAGGGCAAACCTCCATGATAACTGCTGGCATGCCCATAACTTACCAGGCCTTACTGTCAGCAGGAGAGATGACTGCAGCCATTTTACAGCATGGTTACATTCTCCCCCTGGTGAATCCCACAGTCCCCGGCTGGGACCTAAATTTGAAGTACCTTTCTTCAGGAAGCACTGTAAAATGGAACACACATAATTAGTCACAACATTACAGTACATAACTTCATCACACATAGTAACAGATACATCCTAACTTTGGATGATAACAACCCGGATTACTCCCTGATGGAGTATCCATTAGTGGTACTACCATACCCTCTTACGGTGGCTTGCACACAGCATGGTCCACTGGGCTTAAAGCAGCAATGCTGTAACCCTCTGGGTGACACTTCTTAGGTAACCCGCCAGGATCCCAATCTTCTTCCCCTGATCCTTCCTCCTCATCAGTACCATATCCCCTATCCTCATCAGTGGAACCCATCTTAAACTCAATTTCTCTCTCCATGAGGAGCTCAGGGACGTATGGGTATTCCAGGCCATGCGCGTGTTTGTACTTGGCTATAATAGCCCGCTCGGCCCGGCTGCTCCTAGTCAGCTCTGCGTTCCCTGCCCTCCCTGGCAACACCCATGACAGGGGCTCGTCTGTGTCCACAGGGTCAGATAACATCCCAGGCCCCATAGGCTCTATATTATGCTGACATATCTGAAACCATCGTTCCTGCATCTTCCTCTTCTTCTGGGCCGGTGTAAATTCTCCTACTGCCCACCATCGGGTCTCCTTACGTTCCTCAGACCCCCCACTCTAGTGAGTCCCCCTCCTCTGTATCCCCCCAAGAAGATACCCCAGAGGTCCTTGATGAAAGAGGCCTAGACCACCTCTCTTGTTTGGAGCTATCCTGAGACTTAACTACGGCCACACTAGGTACCCATCGGGACTCGGATACTTTTCCCAACTGCCCTCCACCCCTCGACCCACCATCAGAGGCATAGCTGTTCAGTCTCTCCCCAGTCCATTCCTCACCGATTCCCTGGTACCCTTCCGACACTCCCAAACTGGATGTGGACCCACAGGAAAAGGTGACAGGGACAGGGGCATTACCTAGGGCATGGGGTTGGGCATAGGGACAGGAAATGGGCATCCGCGGGGTTCCGACCCGCTCTCTGCCTTCGGATAGTCCCGTATCATTGTGCGGACGTGCCGCTGGTTGGGCCTCACCCGTCTCAGCTCTCCTCTCAGTCTGCCAGCTCTTTGTTGACACAGGAGATCGGGAAGCACTGCCCAATCACCAAGACGTTGTTGTCATCTCTCCTATCGTTCCGCTACCTCCGCCGGAAGTGACGTCATCACCAGAACCGGATACTCCCCGCCATCTTGCGATGGATCCCCATGCGGGATCTCTTCCTCCACAACGACATCCGCCGCCAGAAGTGATGGTTCTGCTCTCCGCTCCGCTCGGGCCTGGGCTAGGCCTTCCTCTGCCGTTGCCACCACCGGCGCCTGGGGAGGGTAAGGATGTATCTCACCGCTCCGTTGGCTCGGGATGGAATCCTCTCCTCCTTCCGTGCTGTAAGTCACCACGGCCGTAGAACTCCGCCGCTCCGGTTGTCTCCGCACAGGCGATCTCGGCACCTCGAGACTCCGCTCCGCTGCAACATAGGTAAGTGCTGGTTCTTTTGCAGCACCTCTGTAGTGGTCCGCCGGTAGGCGCATCACCACCGATGTCGGGCTTGCCTGCTCCTCGTCCGATGAAGCAGACTCCGACACTAGTAGTGGCACTTCTGCAGGGGACCGACGGTGAGGTTCCGGGTTCTCACCGCGGTTGTAGACCCCTTTCTCTCTATGCTCCGTTGCTTTCATTAGGAGTGATCCCCATTCTCCGGGATCAACTGGTTTGGTGCAGGCCGCACGCAGGGCTTCAGCCGTCAGCATGGCTGTGTCCGCTCCCGCCTTGACTACCAGGGAGCCTCCTGGCAATAAATAGGGATAAACCCCAATGTCTATCTCGCTCTTTGTTGTGCTGGTTACGGGAGACACTTTGCACAGTGGTCTCTCCTGTTCCACAGATAACGGGGCAGGTGATTCCTTATCTCCAGCTTCACTGGTGTGGTCCGCCGGCTGGGGCATCACCACAGCTGGGTGTTGGTCATGGAGGCACTAAGTAGCTTCTCCCTGAAGACAGCCGGAACATCAGCAGGACTCATAGTGATATGGAGTCCCGGCTCCTCCTCCTGGTGAACAGAAATGGCTGATGACTGCTCAAAACTCTCGCTGCCCCTGGTGGAATTTAAAGGAGGGGCGGCACACTCTTTCACGTTATGGCCCCTAATTGGCTCTAAGTCCGTCACAGTCTCTGAGGGCGCGGCTACAGCTTTCGCGCCATACCTCCCCGCAGGGTGTGGTTTTCTCTTTGGCGCCAATCCCGGCCAACTTTCTGCAATTTTAGCATTTGCAGAATTTTCTGCAACTGGCCCACGCGGTCTCCCAGGGAGGCGGGAACCGCCATTTTGGGTCGCTCTGCTATCCCTATTAGCAGCAGTTGTAACTTCGTGTTTCTTTATCTTCTTCTTTAGCCACTTCCAGGAAAGGGGGTCACCCCGCATCCAAGAGCGACTCATCATGACCACAACAGGATGGTCAGGTATCGCTCCTATCAGGAATTGATCACAACAGTACCTATCCACTTCGGTGGCCGTAATACGATCCCTTCTCCGCATCTCCCCCAAGACTGCTCCAATCCGCAGGATGAACTCAGATAGCTCCTCTCCGTCTTTCTGACAAAGACTGTAGTACCGCTTCATCAATTGTCCCATGTCCTCTTTACACACAACGGACTGATTGAGAATTACTCCTGACTCCAACGCCGTCACCATCTTGCGTTGCGGTGTTTTCTCGTAACAGTTATCGTACATGGGGCTCCTCTCTGCGGGGCAGCCACCACACCGGTACAATAAAGATGTCCTGATGCACCACCACATGTGTACCTAATGTAGGCTGGACTCATGTATGCACTACCTCAGGCTAGGCTCACTCTCTCAGTGTCTGCTGTGACTCCTTCCTCCCAGTCTGTGCTCCCTATGGTAAGTGATCTGGAATGGGCTAGAGTACTCTGGGGCGTCCATGCAGTACTTGGGGCGTCTACCTGTCTTGGTTAGCCTAGCGCAGACCCTCTCCAGGATTCCTGACCTCGTTAACAGGCTATCCCTTCTGGCATCCTACCAACTAGCACTACCTCAAAGTGACTCGGTCAGCTATAGCCCGGCTCCAAACCCCTCACTCCTTTCAGCCCCCTAGGTCATCCCTGCGAACCGACAATACCCTGTCAGCCCCTGACCACCCCTAGGTCCGTCCCAACGCAGCACAGAGTGGCAGCAGACACTCTCCCTGTTTCCCAGTGTACCTAGCTAAAGCCTGTCCTGTTGACAGGTCTGATCTCAGCAGCTCGCTTCCAAATGTAACGGGTTTTGTGGCCTGGCCTGACCCACCCAATCTCATATTGGCCCCTGTGGTCTAACCAGTCCCCATTACAGTGTGAGTGTGTCTGGTGGTGCACCTGTTGGCTACAGGACTCCTGAGTCTCCCGCATGATGGTGTGTGGGGATGACCCGTCCAGACAGGCAGCTGAGGTAGTGTGCAGAGTCCTACCTATATCCAGTGCAGCGCCTCCACCTCATCAGGATCCCAGCGTGAGCTTGTGGATGGTCCTGGTGAGGAACTCCTCTGTGGTGCGGCCCCCTGTGCAATCACTTCACTCTTACACACGAGGGTTTCTGTTATCAGCATCATCTTTATTGCACGGTGGGCAAGCTGCCCTCCACAATGGGGTGTACGTAGCCCTCCATTGTTCAGCTGCTTCCCTCTGAAAGATATCTCTTCCCTTAATTGGTGGGTTCCCTATCTCCCCTTCAGGGAGATAGTCCCTGTGCCAGGTCCCTGGTCACAGTCTTATAAGCTGTCTCTTCCCAAGCCTGCACTCAGACTTGCTCCTTGTCTCATAGTTCTTACATCAGCCACCAACAGCTTTTCTCTGTCTGCCTTGTCTGCCAGACTCACAGCTCTGCATCAGACTACTGCAACAATGTTGCAGACCTCCATGTGCCTCTTACTGAACAGAGCAGCACAGCAACAGGAACTCAACAGACTAACTTTAGTCAGTGCTGTGTCTTATATCCCCTAGGAACAGGCACATCTCTGATGTCACTAACCGTGGACACACAGCATGTTGTCTCTTCCTATGAGACATATGACACCTCACCAGGGTGTGAGGGCAAACCTCCATGATAACTGCTGGCATGCCCATAACTTACCAGGCCTTACTGTCAGCAGGAGAGATGACTGCAGCCATTTTACAGCATGGTTACACTTGCATTGAATCCTATGGAAATTCTGTGATATTCTGCATACAAATGGAATAAGTTTTCTTGGAGAACAATGAAGCCTGCTACATTAGTATTCATTACTAATACCTATGGTTCCTGCTTCTTCTGGAAGAGCATACATGTCTACACCCTTCCTTCACCCTGTGTTTCATTCAACAGCATGGGTGGAGGGAGGGAAGAACGCATTGTTCATGTACTTCCAAAGGGGCAGAAGTCAGAATATATAGCAGAAGATATAGCAGTGCACTAAAGACTATTGGGTGCTATTGAGTACCTCCAGAGTTATAAATTATACAACAAAGCCGAACTTTCACCCCCATGAGGATGAGATGTGCTGCTGTTTGGGGAAGATGTAGAAAATCAGAAACAAATGTGGAAGAGTAAGTAAAGTGTGAAAGAGAATAAAAGCGGGAGAGAAAGGTAAGATGTGAATGAACGATTAAGGCATAGGAATAGAAATGGAGAACCAAATAGGAATATAGATAGTCAGATAGATATATACTGTAGCCAGATCAGTATATAGATAATCAGATGGGCATATAGATAGAGCTAGATTGGTAAATTGGTATGTACTGTAAATAATTACAAAGGTAGATGGGAATATACCTAGTTGTGTGTGTGTGCGTGTGCATGGAGATCGGAATCTGTAATATAAATAGAGACAGCTAGGCAGGAATAGATTGAAAAGGTGTGTGAAAAAAAGGTCACATACAGTATACAAACTCTAGTGCATGCAATGAGGCAGACTGGGCAAGCAGAAATATACAGAGACTTTAATAGATGGTAGGAACACATAGTTCAACATAGTGTTGCACAGTAAGACAACTGTCTTTGACAGCATTTATATTAAAGAATAGATGTGTCCGATGGGCCTGGTCCCGGTCACAGTTGAGGCTTTTCCACCACTGGCATATTTCAGTAACCGGTCCTGGGAACCGATAGCCTTGAGGAAGAAGCTAGGACTCTGTGAATATAATCCGCATTATTTTCCATGGTTCGCACTCTGGAAAGAGTTAACCGTGCACAACCAACATCCCACGCCTGAACAGAGCTTTTCTTGCCAATCTGTTCTTAAACTGGTGCAGGCTTGCAAGACTATACCAAATGACACAGCAGCGTCAGAATACATAACAAAGATTAAAGCGCTATGCACAAAATAGCGACCTGGCCAAGTGAAACCTGAAACCAGACCTCACATTAAGTAAAAAGTAGAGCTCTACTGAGAATATACACTAGTGGGTTTAGAGACTGTGCTAGAGTGAACACATTTAACACCCTACACTATATTGAGAATGAATGAAAGGGGAACATTTGGGTTACATTTGAATTTTATATTTATTTAATTGGTAATATACATTTCTACCGTCCCTGTCTACTTTCTTAATTTTGTGTGTGAAAACGATGAGAATGTGGAATAATATTGCCACACCCCTTCTTTTGACTGATGCAGAGGAGAAGAAAGCATCCTTATACAGTAGCATCTGTCTTGATAGCTTGGATTATCTTGGGAATTAAGATGGGTCTCTTGCAGGAGAAGAAAGTCGTCCCACTTTTTTAAAGCTCCTCATTGCTATTCTCCTCTTTTTAGGGCAGTTTAAACCTATCACAATGAGCATGATTACCTTAAGTGGCATCGCGAATTTGGACTAACAACACAGACATATATAAATACCAAAAACTGCACCACTTTCTAGCTATTGTACTCGTCACCTGATGGCTGTTCAGGGTTGGGGAACAGGGGTAGGGCTGGGGGAATGGGAAAAAACGGAAAATAAAAAAGAGTGAGCATGAAAGACAGTCCTGATGCTCCCCTGCCCTTGGGAACAAAACCTGGGATGGGAGGGAACAAGAAAGAACAAGGGCAACTGTGTCTCCAAGGACACAGACATGATTGGGGGTAGTGGCCAGGACCCAGCTGACTCGACTACCGAGGCTCCAACCTCAGTATTTCACTAGACTCTAGGCCCATTGCAAAGATGAGACTAATTTATGCTCATGCCAAGGGTGTAGACTTCGCTTGTAAACCAATATTAACCTTATATTAACTTTAACCTGAAAACATAGAATACTGTATCAAAATATAATACTTTTGCATTTGCTCTCACAAAACAAGATTTTCGGGTACAACCTCATTTTAACTGGAACCAGAAACCATAGTGTAACATTACAGCAGCTAACATTTTTCAAATAATCCTTTGAAAATGTGCATATAAGGGGGGACTCCATTTTGATTGCTGGATAACCATTTTTCTATAACTATTCTGTACTAACATTTAAGTCTCAGGAACTAACCACATGCTATATGCCATACGTAATTGTGCTGTCCAGGCAGTCTGAGAAAGTGACCTGACCTATCACCTACTTATCACTAGCTGAACTGTATTTGTTCAGACTTATTTTTTGCCCTGTAGAAACAGGAACTTCTTCCCAGCCATATTGAGCATGAGTTACACAAGAATGCATTACTCAACATACTGTCCTAAAGACTGACATTTCCTTTAACTGCCTCCAAGTTCGGTATTAAGGCCCCTTCCCAGACTATAAACTGTCTATGCTGTCTAACTGTTATTTTGCTGAGATAGACAGACTGTAAATTAAAAAGGGGAAGTATGTTCTCATATGTGTGTTTGACTCAATTACTGCTTTCCTCCGAGCTCGTCCACCATTTTGTTTTCCCAGATCATCAGCGCTATAAGAGTGGGTTAAATCCTCCGGAGGTGTGAAGTCATCCCGAATCGGCAGACGGTGTATTTTCACACTAAGACGTTGGAGAATACAAGGGCACATTTTCATCCTTTTTATATTAAACTTTCAGGACTCTCTAGATCAGGAGTCCCCCCAAACCCCAGTTTTGGGCACTCAACTTTGCTTCGCTCTTAACAAGTTCTAACCTGCCCAGAGGGCCTTATGTATATCCTCAGTTCAAGGGTAGTAGGGATCACGAGTCAAAAGTCTCGGAGTGCTACCTGATGTGGGGATAGACCACAGTCCTATATCTGGACATGCTGCATAGCTCAAGATGTAGCCCCAGTGGGGGATGGCAGTTTCGTCGGTGAGTTCAGGTGGGAAGATCCTCGAGGGAACCGTGGACCAAGATGGTTCCAAAGCCGATTGCTCCCACCTCCTGGTGCAGGTCTTGAGGAGGGGGGCCCAGGTGGTTGAGAAAGGCTTTGCCGTCATCTGGGTTCCTGTGTCTGGGGTCTACCATTCTTGACCACCATGAGCCAATAGGAAATGTCAATCTGTATTTAACATTGCGATCTCTTAGTTTCGCCATAACCTCACAGAGATTTCTTCTTTTACAAGGGTGGAAGGCGCTAGGTCTGCGTAGACCTGTAGGGGGATATTTTGGAACTTGGAGTACCTGGAGCCTCTTGTTACCGTGTTGAAGGCCTCCTTTGTTTTAAAGTAATGGAATCTTAACACTACGTCCCTTGGTCTGTCTCCCGGTTGAGGTCTCATTCTTGGGGCTTTGTGACATCTGTCAAGGGTTAGAGAATCCTCTGTAAAATCTGGAAGGGCTGATGTTAGCCATCTGCCCATGAACCCCTCGATATCGGTTTCAGATTCCCGGGATCCCCCAAATCCGGAGATTGTTACTGCGATCCCTGTTCTCCATATCCTCCTGTCAGTCTTTGATGTCCAGGAGTTGGGACTTCACCTCTTTAAGCTCAGCCTCCATGAGAGATTGCCTGGTGATTGTAGTGTCAACCTTTGATTCTAGGGAACTGCTGCATTTCCCGAGGGGAGATATCTACTGCTGCATTTCCCGAGGTAGCATGATGGAGCGCTTTTACAAGATGGTTGCCCCTCACCGCTTCCCGTCTCCCCACAGCTTCCTCATCAGCCGACGGCTGCCTGCTTTCTACTGTGCCAAGTCAGAACTCCCATCTAGCGACTCCTCATCGCTTCCTCTCACCTCTATCCCAGGTCAGTGTCCCGAGATATCCTCCGCTGATAGGGGGCCTTTCAATTGTGCTCGACGGCCATCTTGGGAGCTCTGTAGTGCCGGAGAGGAGGCCCTGGGTACCTGTTTTTTGCCTGTGGGTATGGATTTGTTTGGAATCTCGCTGCTGTTAGGTCCGGTTATGCCCGGAGAAGACTTCCCCCACCTTTATCTGGGGATTTTAGGGGTTTTGTGGGTGTTTTATTGCTGTTGTACCCAGATTTGCTTATAATTGGGACCGAGCTGCACGTCCTGTCTGCTTGGAGTCCTGGCCATGCCCCTGTATGAAGTTTTTTAAACAAACAGGGTCATCACTTAAGACAAAATTATTTTCCTTTGTCAAATGTCTGAGGAGTCCTTACTGCATTTTGTCAACAAGTTTACGGCAACCCGGAGGCACCTAAGAAAACTAGATTATCCTGAGCTGTGGGAGTCCAAAAAGAAATTAATTTATCTATTTGAGCAAGGATCTCAGAAAAGAACGGTTCAAGCACATCTAAAAATCACTATAACAGCAAAATGATAATTTTGCTCTGTTCAAGAAAAAAGCCAGCAAAGTCCATGGAGGAATCTGAGGAAGAATTAAGTGAGGAGGAAGAAGTCCATCGCCAGATGATGATAGAGAAGGGAGCTGCAGAACTGTGAAATAACAGAAACAGATCAACAGAAAGTATATGGTTTAAACAGCACTCAGAATATATTGGAGTAAAATAAGACTGGTGCCCAGGAACCCGGAGGGACCCTATTCCCTCCCAAAGGACAATATAGAACAAGAAATGGGGGGAGGGGGGGGTACCTAGCACTCAAATGAAAAAGGGATTACGTGCACCCAGTAGGAGAAACGTCTCAGGACGCAGCACTGGATACTCTGCAGGTCACTCTAAATGTTTTATCTAAATACAATTTTCATGACATCTTTGCTTTGAAGCTACTTTATTCATGTACAGTAGCACACTTTGCAGCTAATTGAAGTACTGTAATTTGTTTAAAAAAAGTTATCAATAAAGAAATTCACCGCAAACCAACTGAAAATGCACTACTGTACATAAATGGTAATAAAAAAAAGAAAGAACATGCAGTAAGCGGCATTAACATTTTTTCTCTCTCCTCCCCACAGAATGGTTTGTGTGTCATTCCTGTAGCACACCAAATAAATCTAACAGCCTGGCAGAGTTGTTTATTTATATATTTTATTTCTGGTGGAAGCCAGTGTTAATCATGCAGCAGGCAATCCTTATCTCTAAAATTCAATTACCATCCAAACAGCCATTCTTGAAGCTAAGCAGGTCTTGATAGCAGTTGTCCATTCTTTACAGTATTTCCAAACCATTGCTTCATTATGTCGCAGTCTCAGCCAGATTGTTAACCCCCTTATTGCCGATGGGCCAACTAGAAATTATATACCCCACAGATCAGAGACAACTGAAACTGAGAGGGAGGATGCAGCTGATGGAACATGGTATCGGTACACAAAGGCATCTGAAAATTATGACTTATTTTTTAAAGGAAGTCAATACATGCACACCAATCTCAGATGCAAAACAAATTTACTTGCAACACTACAGAGGCACGCTTCTGAAGCATGTTGCAATTACGTATCTGCATCTGAATTAGTTATTTGCTATCCCTCTAAGTATGCAGAAAATTTTTGTTGCACCATTTGAGGTGTTATTTAAATGATATGCAGGTTTCCATATCCTTACTCGACATATTCTGTTTCAATTTGATTGTTATTGAGCTGGCCCTTTGTCAGCCGTGTTATTCATTTACAGAAATTAATCTCTCTGAATACATAAAAAGTCTTTGCAGACAGGACCTTTGTGCAATTAAAACAGCGGTAAATATACCTGTTAGCCCTATGAAGGCTATGTATATATTCATGTAGTTGCATATTGTGCAAGTAAATTTGTAGTGCTGTGCAAGCTGAGCTGTTTGCAATGAACCCATTTACATCTGTGTTGTACTGTATGCCTTCCCAATATAACATCCTGTACCAGTAATCTGTATAAAAGCTACCATAGTGACAGGAGGCTAAAATAGATTTCTTCTGAAGTTCAGTATTGTCTGATGTAGAGTACAGCTATAATAGAAAGGCATGGACAAATCTAGCATAACTATCTTTCTCCGTTCATGTACGCAAATGTTATATGGAACTGAAGAAAGCACCAAGATGACGTTGCGATTACCATTTTACCCCTGAGAAAAGCCAAGGAACCAATTACTGTATATGAAAATACAGTATTTAAAACTGATGTCAAAATTGAATAAAGGAAATGCAGATAGCCTGTTGTAACAGATACAAATTAGGCTTGAAATACACGACTGCCTGGAATAGACAGTAAAGAAGACCAGAGCTCTTTCAAACATAAATGAAGGTTACATGCCAAAAGATTTAGGCCCTTATTTTATAAACTACGCTGAAGTCACTGCAGCTGTCCATGCCATAGTGCTGAATCAGCACTACCACAGTTTATTGAATAAGGGCGTAGACTCCTATTTAGATTGTAGGCTCTCACGAGCAGGGCCCTCATTACCTTTTGCATCGGTATGCTCGTTTATCCTTATTTGGTATGTTATTCTGCGCTGCTGAACATGTTGGCGCTTTGTAAACAAATAATAATAGTAATAATATTTACTAAGCACTGCTATGCCATAGGGTATCTTACAGTGCCGGAATACACCTTGCAGCCAATTCACTTAGTAAAGGATTTATAAAAGCAAAGACAGATGCATGGTATATAGTAGAAGGCATGTTAATTAACAGTCCATACCATGCCCTGGTGTATCGAAAGGATACAGTGCAAACTAAGGGGAAAATAAAACACTGTTTTATTAACAGATCAACATGTGAGTCCAAGGGGAAATAAATAAATGAACAAGTAAATACATACAGTAAATATTTAATTCTCCTGTATGCCAGGAATTTTGTTAAAGACTGTACAGATGCAGCGGCTGTTATTCGAACACTTTACGCGGTGTATACCTCGAATACCCATGTGATGGCGCCTGATTTCTTCCAACCGTACCGCATTTAGACGCGAGTGCAGAAAATTGCATTTTAATGTTCTGGTTTTTAAACACCTGAAATGGACATAGTAGCACAGTACAGTACACAGTACAATTCATTCATTTCATTGCATTTAATTGCACACAATCCATGAAATTCAAACAAAGCAACCGCAATAAACACGTGTGCCTGGGGCGATTGGCGGCGTTAATGCCGCGTGGAATACAGCAGCGCACATGAAAATGGCTCTGTGAGTTGTTCGAATAATGGCCACTGCATCTGTACATGCTTCTCTCAACAAGCAGCATAAACAAGTAAAGTATGTACAAGCAGGGCACATGGACTCTAAGGTACTAATTTTACAATAGTTGTACTGTAAATCAACTTTCTCTAGAAGAACCTGCAAATTACAGAGTTGTAGACCAACTTTATGTGGGGCCCATTAGATAAGATTGTTTATATCTATATATATATATATATAAGCAGTTATCTTCTATTAGGGGTATGCAGAAACCTATTTATAGTATGTTTAATTTAATGAGGAAGTGGGAGATATTTGAGGTGAATGTACAGGGACTCACTGTTCATATTTGAGGTCACCAGGGCTGACAGGGTGGTGGGGGAGAGCCGGGAAAAGTGTCATGCGCCCGGTGACTGTGGCGCGCCTGGCCGGCCGACTCTGGGTGTTCTGACCAGGCCCAACTTCTACACACGGCTGATGGGCCTCTGGTTGCCGCTGGGCCCCAGCTGTCCCCAGCTTCTGCGGTTCCCTCTTTGCGACGCGAGGCCTCTCCCAGGTGTACCCAACTTTCACCGCAAACCAGCGGGAGAGAGGCCTTGCACAGAAGGAGGCCCAGCGTGGGAGAGAGGCCAAGTAGCAGCCAGGGAGAGCCGGGCACCAGAGTCCTCAGACCACCCCAAAAGTGTGTTGTATGTGTATTTTGTGTGTGTGGGGGGTATTTTATTTTGGGGAAGGAGGGTATTGTATTTTGGGGGTAGTGTATTTTGGGGGGGGGGGGCAGAGGCGGATTTCCCATAGGGCTGAGAAGGTTATAGCCTAGAGTGGCAATTTTTGGGGAAGGCAATTTGTGGGTGTAAGTGTCTCACCTTTTCCGTAGCAGGCCCCCTCCTGTAGTGTTGCGGCGTCATACACTGAGGAGGAGGGCTGCCCACAGTCTATAGGCGACAAAAAGCTATATCTGCCACTGTTGGGGGGGGGGACGTATTGTGCATATATCGAGGTGTGAGGGGGGATAGAGGGGGACTCACAAGGAGGTGTTAAAGGGGGAGGCCTTGCAAGGCCACCAACATGGGAGCAGGGGGCCTGGTCAAAACACTAGTCCTGGGCCCCAGGAAATCTGTTTATGGCCCTGGAGGTCACCACACTGCATCTACATTCGAATGTAAGAGCATATCTCCCTCACCGACCAAGCACCATATCTTAAAGATTATGAGAATAAGATTCTGTAGGAGACGAGTACAGAGGTATAACCAGAGAGACCTGTTTGGGGAAAATAAACCTTGGCTTTTATTCAGCCCGTAGCTTCAAACAATACATCTTTATGGCAGCACACAAATAAACAGTCTATCCCTGTGTAAGGGCTTACTCACTCTCCCAGTCCCTATCTGGTGGCTAGGCTTCTTACCAGCCTCTGACCCAAAGTCCAAAGAGGTACCTTTTATCAGGGGCTCAGTCCAGATCTGTGTTGTACAAAAATATTCACTCTGCCGTCTGTCAGAGTGCCAGACTCTGGAAAGGTCTCTCTCCTCTCTTCTCTCTCTCCTCTCTCGCCTCTCTCTCTTCTCTCCACAATCCGCATGCGTATTTTAGTGTGCAAAATGGATTTTATCAAAATGATCCACGGAATTCCGGGGGAACATATTTTGATAGTTTCGCCCATTCCTAGTGAGTTACCTCGTGCAGTTTAAAAAAAGCCTTCGGAAATACAAGAAAATATTGTAGCAAATCAATGTAATATACATGTAAAATCATGAGTTCCTAACATAGTCTTGCAGAAAAAAACCATTCTAATTGCTGTAATTATCAATGTTCCTTCCTTACATGCTATTAAAGTGTCTTTTTTTGGCAATCATTGTACTACCAGTATATTTGAATTTATTTTCAGGGGATAATTGTGTAGAACTCCCCAGAGATATAACAATCCTTCTTAGAAAACAGGAGCCGTGTTGGTAACCTCTGCTGTTCACATTCATTAGCCAAACCTTATATTTACTCTTTGACAAACGACTTTGCATCATGCTGTTTCTTTTGGTACAGCTCCTAAACTTTCAGGAATCCAGCTTTTCAACCTTAGCAGGAGAGAAGCAAAAAACTTTACAACTGTTTACAGTGCATTTTTTCAAGAGTGTAAGTTTTTGACCTGTTAGGATAGTCATGGAACTGCCCTTCTCCCGAGGGCATTTTTATCAAAACAATCAATGACATTTACAGTATGTAGTAGGGGTGACTTCTTAAGGAAGGGACTTTTCTCACTTTTATTGAGGTTTTCATGTGGAATAAACACAAAATTGAGGGCGGGTGGATACAGGAAAGAAAGGGGAGGGGGGAAGGCACATACATTTTTAGTACAGTTATATGTACAGTATATACATAATTGCATCAGATAGTCGTAAGAAATTTACATCCATTAATACCCCTAAACCGGCCACAGTTTTAATTAATGAGCCATATGGAGCGGGAACAACCAGCAGTTATAGGTGACACGAAATTAACCTCTGGAGCATCACCTTGAAGGGAAGACAAAGTTATTAGAGGGAGGGGGGGGGCATGGGGGACTGTTCTTGGGTGGACTGACCCAGGACCCAAGAGAGGGGCTCATGTGGGTAGAAGCTTAGTGAAGCACTGTGGTGGGGTCAATAACAGCGATACCTCCAAAGGTTAGCCAGAGCCATCAGACTCCCTGGAATTTATAACATGAATCATTCAGGAGTCTCGTCAACTTCTTTGCCTGGCAAATAAACAACAATTTATGGCTTATGCAGGGATGGATTTTATTAAAACCAGAGACATAACATAAAACACAGACAGAGCTCAGTTTTTAGCACATCTAGTGAGACTCATACACGGTACAGTGCCTAAATATATATGGAATAACTAATAAGTAAATGGTCTTTTAGTTTGACATTTTTGGCCAAAATTGTTGTAAGCCCCTGAGCCAACGCCAAGGCAGACCACATATCAGGGGTCCCTAACGCTAATATAAATTCTTAATAACCTGTTTAATAACAGGAAGAATGATTTATAGTAAATCTGTCAATATTAGCTGTAAAGTTCTGTCTGATTGAAGCTTTTATTAACCTGTACATTACCAGGAAAAGCACTCTGTATTAGAGATGTCTCAGCCAAACTGCAAGCCAAAGTTCTGTCTGACTGAAGCTTTTATTAACCTGTACATTACCAGGAAAAGCACTCTGTATTAGAGATGTCACAGCCAAACTGCAAGCAGGCAAGTTCCCCTGAGTGGAAGATGCTATGGAGTGAGCCCATAACCATTTAAATGTGGGAGGGGGTGAGCTTAAATTAAGTAGGAGGTTGCCAACCTCCAATCAGCTATGACTAGCTGGACAAGAATTGTAAAACATACTGGACACTTAACAAGCTCCAATTAAACCCCCAAAATACCCACAACATATATATAAGCATATGAGTGTCAGAAGAGTGCTACTGAGCTGGCAATTGCATTAAAACCAGAGACATAACATAAAACACAGACAGAGCTCAGTTTTTAGCACATCTAGTGAGACTCATACACGGTACAGTGCCTAAATATATATGGAATAACTAATAAGTAAATGGTCTTTTAGTTTGACATTTTTGGCCAAAATTGTTGTAAGCCCCTGAGCCAACGCCAAGGCAGACCACATATCAGGGGTCCCTAACGCTAATATAAATTCTTAATAACCTGTTTAATAACAGGAAGAATGATTTATAGTAAATCTGTCAATATTAGCTGTAAAGTTCTGTCTGACTGAAGCTTTTATGAACCTGTACATTACCAGGAAAAGCACTCTGTATTAGAGATGTCTCAGCCAAACTGCAAGCCAAAGTTCTGTCTGACTGAAGCTTTTATTAACCTGTACATTACCAGGAAAAGCACTCTGTATTAGAGATGTCACAGCCAAACTGCAAGCAGGCAAGTTCCCCTGAGTGGACCTATTTTGATCTGGTTTGAAACTGATTGGCCGGCGAAGCCGGCCAATTCAGTTAAACAACAATTCTACTTGTTACCAAGTAGAACAAAGAAAAAACCAGTCAAACAAAAAAGTAAATGAATCCAACAAGTACACTGCTAAAGTGCACTTAAAACAGAAGGGTTAATTCTGAAGAACCCTTGATGGGGGGTACCGAGCAAAGCACCCCGCCTAACGCCCACTGGGAGGCAAACTCTGAAACCGTCCCAGTGGACTCGGCGTACGAGTACTCTGCCCGAATACGGGAGTGCACCAGCGCCCGGAACATGGCCACGATGTTTGTTGGGACCCTCCCCTCCAAACACTGCTTCCTGGTTTTACAAATGGCTACCTTAGCCAATGCCAGGAGCAGGTTGACCAGGAGATCCCTAGGCTTATCGTTCCGGGACACTGGGCACCCAAAAATAAAAAGTTGAGGGGAAAAACCCAGCCAGAACTGCAGGAGAAGGCTCCTCAAGAAGGACATGAGGGGCTGCAGTCTAGCGCAACTCGAATAAATGTGATATACGGACTCCCGCTCGCCACAGAAGGGACAGGCGGCGGGGGAGTCCGTGAAGTGTGCCAAATACTCTCCTGTGCTCAGTGCACCGTGGAGGACCCTCCAACCCAAATCCCCGGCGGGACCGGGAACCAAAGATGAATAGAGTTCCCTCCACCGGGGTCTCTCGCCCTCGTTCGCAGGGAATACCCGCCTCCAGATGGTGTCTGGGCGGGTGACAAGGGCGAGGTAATGCACTATATGGAGCACAAGAGAATACAGGACTTTCCTCGGCATGCCGCGGAAACATGCCGGGGACATATCCCCCAACTTGCTGAGGTTGGGGGAAAGAAGAGCCCGAGGGGGTTGCCGTGGCTTCGGTTCCACGCAAAAATCCGGAGAGCTGAAGTTGATAGGCTGACAAGGCTCTCCGGTCTGCAATAACCCCTCAATGAAGGTGCGTGAGTCGGGGTGGATGGCATCCGTAATCTCCTGGATCAAGCGACGAGGGACGCGGGCAGTACGCAGACCCATACGGGGCGCGAGCACCTCTGCTCTTACCCAGTATCGCCGCCCATAGTCCAGGAGATCCCCGACTCTGGTCACCTGCGCCAGGATTAGCCGGCGGCAAATAGAGGGTGAATCCAACATCCGAGCCCCCACTGCCGGATTATACAGCAGGGGCTCGGCGAGGAAATCAACCCCCACCGCCTGTTCCTTCCTGGTCGCGGAGACCAGTTTCCAGGCCTTAAGTAAGTCCCGATAGTATGCCGGCAGCACCGAGAGGTCTCTACCTAAACCCTCGGGCCTGATGATAAACAGTTGCCGATCATACCTCATATTGCGCAGCTGGCGAAAGAAACTGGTTGCCAGCTGGCACCACTGCGGAGACGGATCTGCGAATAGGTATCTCTGCAGGTATTGGAGGCGGAAAGTGTGTAACTGGGAGCGAACACACACCACTCCCTGTCCACCCTCCTCCAAAGGGAGACACGCAACTCCCGCAGAGACCCAATGCTTCCCTATCCAAAGAAAATCCATCAACTTCCTCTGGATCTTGTTGATAAATTCGGGGGTCGGACCCATGGCTATCAGCCGGTGCCAAAGCTGACTGGCCACCAGCTGATTAATCACCAGGGTTCTTCCCCTGAGGGAAAGCATTCTCGACAGATACACCCATGACCCCAGACGAGCAACGACCCGTTCTTCAAGATCACTGAAGTTTTCCGGGGCCGGGACCTCCGCAGCAGACAGGTAGACTCCCAGATACTTGAGAGTATCGCCCTCCCACGAGACATTCCGAAACGCGGGGGGCAAGGAGTCCACCTGTAAGGGACCCACCAGAATGCCAGAGCACTTGGACCAGTTGATCCGAGCAGAAGAGGCCGCGGTATAGACCTCTTGGCACGCTTGTGCCCGCTCTAGATCATCTAGGTCCTGGGCCACGAGGAGCACGTCATCGGCATAAGCCGACAGGACTACCCGCATGTCAGGTTCCCGCAGCACCAGCCCGGTGAGCCTCCTCCTCAGTAGGCAGAGGAAGGGCTCAATGGCCAGCGCGTACAGTTGCCCAGACAGGGGGCACCCTTGACGTACTCCCCGACCAAACACAAAAGGTGCCGTCAGGGACCAGTTGATCTTCACCAGACACTCTGCAGAGGCGTACAGCATCTGGAGAAAGCCCACAAATTGTGGGCCGAAGCCAAACGCCTGCAGGGTCTGCATAAGGTAACGGTGATCCACTCTGTCAAACGCCTTCTCTTGATCTAGGGACAGGAAGGCGAGTGATAGACCAGTCCTTTGTGCGTAATGCATCAGGTCCCGGACCAGAAAGATGTTGTCATGAATACTCCGGCCCGGGACAGTATAGGACTGGTCGGGGTGAATCACCTCTGCCAGCACGGACTTGAGCCTCAGCGAAAGCGCTTTGGCTACGATCTTATAGTCCGTGCTGAGCAGTGATACCGGTCGCCAGTTGGAAATCTGGCGGAGATCCCCCTTCTTCGGCAGCAGAGACAGTATTGCCCGCCGACACGAAAGGGGCATCTCACCGGTCTCCAGGGCTTCGGCTAGGACCTCGGTGAAATCAGGTCCCAGCATCTCCCAGAAAAACCTGAAGAACTCCACAGTCAGCCCGTCCAGACCCGGCGTTTTTCCGCGGGACATGAGATTGAGGGCTTCAGAGAGCTCGGCCATGGTCAAAGGTAACTCAAGCAGCTTCCTTCCATCCTCACTGACCGTGGGAAGCCCCTCCCATAAGACCCTGCATTTATCTGGCTGGATTGACTCCGGAGAGAAAAGATCTACATAGAATCTCCGGGTTCTGTCCCGGATGCTCTCCGGGTCAGTCAAAGGAGTACCGTCCTCTGCCAACAAGCAGGTGATATGTCTACGGTTTCCCCTCTTTTTCTCCAGCGCGTAGAAGAGTCGCGACCCGCGATCCATCTCGCGAAGGAAGTGGATGCGGGATCGCACATACGCCCCCCGAGCTCTCCGATCTTCCAAGTCCCGGAGAGCGTACTTCCTCTCCACGTACATACTCTGCAGGTATTGGTCTCCTTCCACAGACAGCCTCTTCTCGAGATCGAGCACCTCCTCCCTGAGGGCCTTGATCTCAGCATCGCGCTGCCTGCTGGCACCTCTGGTATACTCCTGACACACGAGGCGCAGATGAACCTTGCCCACGTCCCACCACTGCTCTAACGTGGCAAAGTCTGACCTGCAACCTCTCCAGGCCATCCAAAAGTCTCGGACCGACGTCTCAAACCCCTTGTCCTCCAACAAAGTATTGTTGAAGTGCCAATATGCGGCTGAAGGTGCTGCAGGTAGCAGCGTCACCGTCACGGACGCACAATTGTGGTCCGAAAACGGCGCCAGCCTAATGGCACTGGACTGGGCTCGCGACAGGCTGTGGCTGGAAATATACAGCCTGTCTATCCGGGACCAGGACATCCGTTCACCCCTAAACACCCTAACATGTGTGAACTCAGTGGATGCCTCAGGATGTTGTTCTCGCCAGACGTCTACCAAGGAGTAGCGGGTGATGACCTCCCGCAAGGCCGACGCAGAACACGGGTGTGGCTCCGGACCATTCCGGTCTTTCCGAGCCTCGAGGGTACAGTTAAAATCACCCCCGAGCACCACGTATTCGTTCGTGTCGACTGTCTCCAGGTATTCAGACATTCTGACGAAGAACTGCCTTCTCAGGGGTCCGGTGGCAGGAGCATACACGTTCAGGAAATTAAACGTGTAGTCCTCGTGTCGGACCCTGATATGCAACAGGCGACCTGGAACAACCGTTTTGGCAAGCAGCAGCTCAGGTTGAAAGGATTCAGAGAACAGGGTCACCACCCCACAAGATGTCGAAGTGAGGTGGCTGAAAAAGACCTTGCCTCGCCACTCCAGATGCCAGCTGGCTTCAGCCTCTGGAGTGGTATGGGTTTCCTGCAGGAAACTCACAGAATACTTTCCCTTCTGTAAAAAGGAGAGTACCTGGAACCTGCGCAACCCGTCCTTACAGCTGTTTACGTTAAGCGTACCGATGCTCAAAGCCATTGGTAGTCAAAGAGTTTTTTCCTTCCCACAGGCGCTCAGGGTGCTATACCCCGAGAAGCCTTTACGTGCTCTCGCATCAATTTGTAGAACTTTAGGGCACGAACATGTTCATTAGACCCTGAGATTCTGGCCTTGCGGTTGGCCCTGGTGTATACAAAAAGAGAGTGGAGAATGAACGAAGCATCCTTCCACTTCTTGAGGGCCAACTTCACCTTCTTTTTTCCTTGCTTGTGAAGGGTATCTCCTAGGAACTCATCTATCTCCTGGGCAGGGATAACGGGGCTCAAGGAGCCCACCGACTCTGCGGTGCCAGAGGATGCCTCACTGAGCCCCAACTCCCCAAGCTCCTCTTGGCTGAAAAACTCAAGACCCCCGCCCCTCTCTGTGAGAGCCTTTCTCAGCCCTACAGTGGGTCCCCTCTTCGGTGTTTCCACGAGGGGGTCCACTATATCCTCCACATCCAACCCCTGGGTAGAATCTTCAGGGGTATCTGGAGGCGGTATGATGGAGGCAGCGGTCTCCCGAGTGTCCTCGGGGGCCACAGAGGCACCCAGTGCCCTCCTAATCTCCTCTATCGCCGTGTGGATAAATGGGATGCCACAGGTGTTCTCACCAACCGCGGGAGGGCACTCGCCAACCGCGGGAGGGCACTCGCCAACCGCGGGAGGGCACTCGCCAACCGCGGGAGGGCACTCGCCAACCGCTGGAGGGCACTCCTCAGCATGCACCCCAAGGAGAGAGTCCAGCTTGGCAGTCATCTCTGACAAAGACCAAAACTCTCTGCGAAGAGGGCTCACGTCAGACACCCTCCAAGTGTATCCTGAATTGCTCGCTAAAGCCTCCTCTCCTACACCTGCCTTCCCCGCTCCATCCTCTAAATCCTCAACCATGGGGGTCAGCCCTAGCCAATCCCCTCCTTCCGGTGACATAAAACCTGACTCGGCCTCAGGCGCTTCACCCAAAGGTGGTACAGCCGGAGGGAGATTCTGGTCGACCCCCGAGTCTCCGAAGACAGCTACTTTCGGTGTGAAAGGTTCACCGAAGCACAAGTCCCCGGGGGATGTTCTCCAACTGGGAGGAGTGTTGGAAGGTTTCCCAACGTCCATTTCTAGGGGCAAAGCCTCATGTTGTTGAGCACTTTGACCTTCCACCCCAGGGACGCCGGGTACCTCCTCTTCCCCTTGTATTCCCTCCAGATCTTCGAGGGGGGGGGGCTGCATATTTATGGATTCCGGCTCACACTGGCTAATCCTAACCAGTGGGCCGGATAGGGCCACCCTGTGCGGAATTGCTGTTACATTCCGCTTCGGAGACTTCTGAGGGTGAACGTAATACGGTTCACCCTCCTCGCCCTCCTCAATCACCCTCTTGTTTTTGTTTTTAAAAGGCTTCTTCCTGGGGGGTGCTTCCCCAGAAGAGGGTGCCACTGTCTCTCCAGCCGGAGCTTCCTCCTGCTCCCCCGCACCCTGTACGGTGCTTACATTGGGGGTAAGGTATTCTTGGGGGGGGACAGTGACAACAGAGGGTGACTGTTCTGGGGTGACTCTTTTCTTCTCCCTCTTTTTTTGGGGGAGAGGTTCAGATGTCACTGTTTGAGATGGAGCAGTGACATCTTCTGTGGTCCCAGGGGGGACCTGGGCTCTCAAGGGCTTTTCCTTCTCCCTCTGTTCTTTGGGGAGAGGTACAGACGTCACTGTTCCAGATGGGACAGAGACATCTCTTGTGGTCCCAGGATGGACCTGGGCCCCTGAGGGCCCCGCTGTGGTGGGCACAGCGGTACGGGGTGTCTTGGCAGAGGGAGGGGCGGGTGTAGGAGTTGGGATAGGTCCTCTGTTCCCTTTGAGGCAACTCCTGCGAGTATGCCCCAGCTCCTTGCACAAATAGCACCTTACCCCCTCCGTGCCATAGTACACAGTGTATGTTATGCCCTCATAGCGCACCACAAAAGAACCCTCCACAGATTCAGTGCTCCCCGGCAGCAGCAGTTGTACCTGCCGCCTAAATGAGAGCACATGCCTCAGCGCCCTATCTCTACAGCCCAAAGATAATTTTATTATGGGGGACTTAATGTCTCCCAGGGCTTGCAGGTATGGCTTCATGAAGCTATCTGGGATGAAGGGGGGCACATTTGACAGAATGACCTTTGTGCCTAACCCCTCCATGGGCTCTATAGGGATGTATTTCCCCCCTACACTGATGCCTTTCTGCACCAGGGTGTGAGTGGCAGCCAGCGTACGGAGGAAGAAAATGCCCCTCCCATACATTTTGCTGGCCGCCACCACAGCAGAGGGACCCACCACATCAGCCACAGCCCTCACATATATCTCCATGTTTAGGCCAGGAGACATTGGGCACCTCACCCCAAGCTTCCTGCTCAGACAGGGCGTGGCCCCAACATTGTTGTTGCTGGGGCCATCGCCTGCAACTGCCACATGCGCCCATGTTGGAACTGGGACTGCAGGGGTTACGCTGCTAACAGGTGCTGGGGGAGGCGTGGCCAGGGCACTGGAAGGACCAGGCCTAGGGCTGTGACTAAGAGTGTTGCTCCTAGGGGCCACAGTTTTTGGTGTTTTATATCCGGGCGTCGCCCCCGTTGCCGCACTTGTCCTATTCCCCTTTCCAGGCATGATAACAAATAAGCCTCTAAGTCAGGGGAGGGTATTGCTTAGGGAGAGAGGTACAGAGAGGAAACTGTCTCTTTAAGAAGAGATCTCTCTGCAAGGGGGAAAAAACAGCAGCTTTTAAAAAACCTGCTGCAGTTTTAAATCTTTTTCCCCTTATTGGTTACTCTCTCTCTGTTGTAATAAGCAATCACCACAATTTTACAAGTCTTTATAGAAAAGACACAGAGCTCTCAATTGCAAGTGAGAAAGGAATCAGGCTTAAGAAAACAAAAGAGTGAAATTGGAAGTTTAAACAACCAGTAAAAACTCCAGTAGTGAGGGAGGAGAGAGGGGGTAAGACTGCAGTTTTCCAGCCAGCTAAACTGCAGCTATGCTGGGTTAAAACACTGCAGCCCCTGGGTGAAAACCAAAAAACGGTTTTTAATCCTGAAAATGCACCCAAAACCCTCTATAAAACTCCCAGTATACTCACAGTATACTCCCCCACAGATCCACAACAAAATATAATAAAAAAAGAAAGAATAAAGCCGATTCCTTACCAAATGCCTGGGAGCTCTGCACATACGCTTCTGAATGGAAGGAGAAGCAGGATCCAGCCAGGAAAAAAAACACTCACAGCCAAACTGCAAGCAGGCAAGTTCCCCTGAGTGGACCTATTTTGATCTGGTTTGAAACTGATTGGCCGGCGAAGCCGGCCAATTCAGTTAAACAACAATTCTACTTGTTACCAAGTAGAACAAAGAAAAAAACCAGTCAAACAAAAAAGTAAATGAATCCAACAAGTACACTGCTAAAGTGCACTTAAAACAGAAGGGTTAATTCTGAAGAACCCTTGATGGGGGGTACCGAGCAAAGCACCCCGCCTAACGCCCACTGGGAGGCAAACTCTGAAACCGTCCCAGTGGACTCGGCGTACGAGTACTCTGCCCGAATACGGGAGTGCACCAGCGCCCGGAACATGGCCACGATGTTTGTTGGGACCCTCCCCTCCAAACACTGCTTCCTGGTTTTACAAATGGCTACCTTAGCCAATGCCAGGAGCAGGTTGACCAGGAGATCCCTAGGCTTATCGTTCCGGGACACTGGGCACCCAAAAATAAAAAGTTGAGGGGAAAAACCCAGCCAGAACTGCAGGAGAAGGCTCCTCAAGAAGGACATGAGGGGCTGCAGTCTAGCGCAACTCGAATAAATGTGATATACGGACTCCCGCTCGCCACAGAAGGGACAGGCGGCGGGGGAGTCCGTGAAGTGTGCCAAATACTCTCCTGTGCTCAGTGCACCGTGGAGGACCCTCCAACCCAAATCCCCGGCGGGACCGGGAACCAAAGATGAATAGAGTTCCCTCCACCGGGGTCTCTCGCCCTCGTTCGCAGGGAATACCCGCCTCCAGATGGTGTCTGGGCGGGTGACAAGGGCGAGGTAATGCACTATATGGAGCACAAGAGAATACAGGACTTTCCTCGGCATGCCGCGGAAACACGCCGGGGACATATCCCCCAACTTGCTGAGGTTGGGGGAAAGAAGAGCCCGAGGGGGTTGCCGTGGCTTCGGTTCCACGCAAAAATCCGGAGAGCTGAAGTTGATAGGCTGACAAGGCTATCCGGTCTGCAATAACCCCTCAATGAAGGTGCGTGAGTCGGGGTGGATGGCATCCGTAATCTCCTGGATCAAGCGACGAGGGACGCGGGCAGTACGCAGACCCATACGGGGCGCGAGCACCTCTGCTCTTACCCAGTATCGCCGCCCATAGTCCAGGAGATCCCCGACTCTGGTCACCTGCGCCAGGATTAGCCGGCGGCAAATAGAGGGTGAATCCAACATCCGAGCCCCCACTGCCGGATTATACAGCAGGGGCTCGGCGAGGAAATCAACCCCCACCGCCTGTTCCTTCCTGGTCGCGGAGACCAGTTTCCAGGCCTTAAGTAAGTCCCGATAGTATGCCGGCAGCACCGAGAGGTCTCTACCTAAACCCTCGGGCCTGATGATAAACAGTTGCCGATCATACCTCATATTGCGCAGCTGGCGAAAGAAACTGGTTGCCAGCTGGCACCACTGCGGAGACGGATCTGCGAATAGGTATCTCTGCAGGTATTGGAGGCGGAAAGTGTGTAACTGGGAGCGAACACACACCACTCCCTGTCCACCCTCCTCCAAAGGGAGACACGCAACTCCCGCAGAGACCCAATGCTTCCCTATCCAAAGAAAATCCATCAACTTCCTCTGGATCTTGTTGATAAATTCGGGGGTCGGACCCATGGCTATCAGCCGGTGCCAAAGCTGACTGGCCACCAGCTGATTAATCACCAGGGTTCTTCCCCTGAGGGAAAGCATTCTCGACAGATACACCCATGACCCCAGACGAGCAACGACCCGTTCTTCAAGATCACTGAAGTTTTCCGGGGCCGGGACCTCCGCAGCAGACAGGTAGACTCCCAGATACTTGAGAGTATCGCCCTCCCACGAGACATTCCGAAACGCGGGGGGCAAGGAGTCCACCTGTAAGGGACCCACCAGAATGCCAGAGCACTTGGACCAGTTGATCCGAGCAGAAGAGGCCGCGGTATAGACCTCTTGGCACGCTTGTGCCCGCTCTAGATCATCTAGGTCCTGGGCCACGAGGAGCACGTCATCGGCATAAGCCGACAGGACTACCCGCATGTCAGGTTCCCGCAGCACCAGCCCGGTGAGCCTCCTCCTCAGTAGGCAGAGGAAGGGCTCAATGGCCAGCGCGTACAGTTGCCCAGACAGGGGGCACCCTTGACGTACTCCCCGACCAAACACAAAAGGTGCCGTCAGGGACCAGTTGATCTTCACCAGACACTCTGCAGAGGCGTACAGCATCTGGAGAAAGCCCACAAATTGTGGGCCGAAGCCAAACGCCTGCAGGGTCTGCATAAGGTAACGGTGATCCACTCTGTCAAACGCCTTCTCTTGATCCAGGGACAGGAAGGCGAGTGATAGACCAGTCCTTTGTGCGTAATGCATCAGGTCCCGGACCAGAAAGATGTTGTCATGAATACTCCGGCCCGGGACAGTATAGGACTGGTCGGGATGAATCACCTCTGCCAGCACGGACTTGAGCCTCAGCGAAAGCGCTTTGGCTACGATCTTATAGTCCGTGCTGAGCAGTGATACCGGTCGCCAGTTGGAAATCTGGCGGAGATCCCCCTTCTTCGGCAGCAGAGACAGTATTGCCCGCCGACACGAAAGGGGCATCTCACCGGTCTCCAGGGCTTCGGCTAGGACCTCGGTGAAATCAGGTCCCAGCATCTCCCAGAAAAACCTGAAGAACTCCACAGTCAGCCCGTCCAGACCCGGCGTTTTTCCGCGGGACATGAGATTGAGGGCTTCAGAGAGCTCGGCCATGGTCAAAGGTAACTCAAGCAGCTCCCTTCCATCCTCACTGACCGTGGGAAGCCCCTCCCATAAGACCCTGCATTTATCTGGCTGGATTGACTCCGGAGAGAAAAGATCTACATAGAATCTCCGGGTTCTGTCCCGGATGCTCTCCGGGTCAGTCAAAGGAGTACCGTCCTCTGCCAACAAGCAGGTGATATGTCTACGGTTTCCCCTCTTTTTCTCCAGCGCGTAGAAGAGTCGTGACCCGCGATCCATCTCGCGAAGGAAGTGGATGCGGGATCGCACATACGCCCCCCGAGCTCTCCGATCTTCCAAGTCCCGGAGAGCGTACTTCCTCTCCACGTACATACTCTGCAGGTATTGGTCTCCTTCCACAGACAGCCTCCTCTCGAGATCGAGCACCTCCTCCCTGAGGGCCTTGATCTCAGCATCGCGCTGCCTGCTGGCACCTCTGGTATACTCCTGACACACGAGGCGCAGATGAACCTTGCCCACGTCCCACCACTGCTCTAACGTGGCAAAGTCTGACCTGCAACCTCTCCAGGCCATCCAAAAGTCTCGGACCGACGTCTCAAACCCCTTGTCCTCCAACAAAGTATTGTTGAAGTGCCAATATGCGGCTGAAGGTGCTGCAGGTAGCAGCGTCACCGTCACGGACGCACAATTGTGGTCCGAAAACGGCGCCAGCCTAATGGCACTGGACTGGGCTCGCGACAGGCTGTGGCTGGAAATATACAGCCTGTCTATCCGGGACCAGGACATCCGTTCACCCCTAAACACCCTAACATGTGTGAACTCAGTGGATGCCTCAGGATGTTGTTCTCGCCAGACGTCTACCAAGGAGTAGCGGGTGATGACCTCCCGCAAGGCCGACGCAGAACACGGGTGTGGCTCCGGACCATTCCGGTCTTTCCGAGCCTCGAGGGTACAGTTAAAATCACCCCCGAGCACCACGTATTCGTTCGTGTCGACTGTCTCCAGGTATTCAGACATTCTGACGAAGAACTGCCTTCTCAGGGGTCCGGTGGCAGGAGCATACACGTTCAGGAAATTAAACGTGTAGTCCTCGTGTCGGACCCTGATATGCAACAGGCGACCTGGAACAACCGTTTTGGCAAGCAGCAGCTCAGGTTGAAAGGATTCAGAGAACAGGGTCACCACCCCACAAGATGTCGAAGTGAGGTGGCTGAAAAAGACCTTGCCTCGCCACTCCAGATGCCAGCTGGCTTCAGCCTCTGGAGTGGTATGGGTTTCCTGCAGGAAACTCACAGAATACTTTCCCTTCTGTAAAAAGGAGAGTACCTGGAACCTGCGCAACCCGTCCTTACAGCTGTTTACGTTAAGCGTACCGATGCTCAAAGCCATTGGTAGTCAAAGAGTTTTTCCGTCCCACAGGCGCTCAGGGTGCTATACCCCGAGAAGCCTTTACGTGCTCTCGCATCAATTTGTAGAACTTTAGGGCACGAACATGTTCATTAGACCCTGAGATTCTGGCCTTGCGGTTGGCCCTGGTGTATACAAAAAGAGAGTGGAGAATGAACGAAGCATCCTTCCACTTCTTGAGGGCCAACTTCACCTTCTTTTTTCCTTGCTTGTGAAGGGTATCTCCTAGGAACTCATCTATCTCCTGGGCAGGGATAACGGGGCTCAAGGAGCCCACCGACTCTGCGGTGCCAGAGGATGCCTCACTGAGCCCCAACTCCCCAAGCTCCTCTTGGCTGAAAAACTCAAGACCCCCGCCCCTCTCTGTGGGAGCCTTTCTCAGCCCTAGAGTGGGTCCCCTCTTTGGTGTTTCCACGAGGGGGTCCACTATATCCTCCACATCCAACCCCTGGGTAGAATCTTCAGGGGTATCTGGAGGCGGTATGATGGAGGCAGCGGTCTCCCGAGTGTCCTCGGGGGCCACAGAGGCACCCAGTGCCCTCCTAATCTCCTCTATCGCCGTGTGGATAAATGGGATGCCACAGGTGTTCTCACCAACCGCGGGAGGGCACTCGCCAACCGCGGGAGGGCACTCGCCAACCGCGGGAGGGCACTCGCCAACCGCGGGAGGGCACTCGCAAACCGCTGGAGGGCACTCGCCAACCGCTGGAGGGCACTCGCCAACCGCGGGAGGGCACTCGCCAACCGCGGGAGGGCACTCCTCAGCATGCACCCCAAGGAGAGAGTCCAGCTTGGCAGTCATCTCTGACAAAGACCAAAACTCTCTGCGAAGAGGGCTCACGTCAGACACCCTCCAAGTGTATCCTGAATTGCTCGCTAAAGCCTCCTCTCCTACACCTGCCTTCCCCGCTCCATCCTCTAAATCCTCAACCATGGGGGTCAGCCCTAGCCAATCCCCTCCTTCCGGTGACATAAAACCTGACTCGGCCTCAGGCGCTTCACCCAAAGGTGGTACAGCCGGAGGGAGATTCTGGTCGACCCCCGAGTCTCCGAAGACAGCTACTTTCGGTGTGATAGGTTCACCGAAGCACAAGTCCCCGGGGGATGTTCTCCAACTGGGAGGAGTGTTGGAAGGCTTCCCAACGTCCATTTCTAGGGGCAAAGCCTCATGTTGTTGAGCACTTTGACCTTCCACCCCAGGGACGCCGGGTACCTCCTCTTCCCCTTGTATTCCCTCCAGATCTTCGAGGGGGGGGGGCTGCATATTTATGGATTCCGGCTCACACTGGCTAATCCTAACCAGTGGGCCGGACAGGGCCACCCTGTGCGGAATTGCTGTTACATTCCGCTTCGGAGACTTCTGAGGGTGAACGTAATACGGTTCACCCTCCTCGCCCTCCTCAATCACCCTCTTGTTTTTGTTTTTAAAAGGCTTCTTCCTGGGGGGTGCTTCCCCAGAAGAGGGTGCCACTGTCTCTCCAGCCGGAGCTTCCTCCTGCTCCCCCGCACCCTGTACGGTGCTTACATTGGGGGTAAGGTGTTCTTGGGGGGGGACAGTGACAACAGAGGGTGACTGTTCTGGGGTGACTCTTTTCTTCTCCCTCTTTTTTGGGGGGAGAGGTTCAGATGTCACTGTTTGAGATGGAGCAGTGACATCTTCTGTGGTCCCAGGGGGGACCTGGGCTCTCAAGGGCTTTTCCTTCTCCCTCTGTTCTTTGGGGAGAGGTACAGACGTCACTGTTCCAGATGGGACAGAGACATCTCTTGTGGTCCCAGGATGGACCTGGGCCCCTGAGGGCCCCGCTGTGGTGGGCACAGCGGTACGGGGTGTCTTGGCAGAGGGAGGGGCGGGTGTAGGAGTTGGGATAGGTCCTCTGTTCCCTTTGAGGCAACTCCTGCGAGTATGCCCCAGCTCCTTGCACAAATAGCACCTTACCCCCTCCGTGCCATAGTACACAGTGTATGTTATGCCCTCATAGCGCACCACAAAAGAACCCTCCACAGATTCAGTGCTCCCCGGCAGCAGCAGTTGTACCTGCCGCCTAAATGAGAGCACATGCCTCAGCGCCCTATCTCTACAGCCCAAAGATAATTTTATTATGGGGGACTTAATGTCTCCCAGGGCTTGCAGGTATGGCTTCATGAAGCTATCTGGGATGAAGGGGGGCACATTTGACAGAATGACCTTTGTGCCTAACCCCTCCATGGGCTCTATAGGGATGTATTTCCCCCCTACACTGATGCCTTTCTGCACCAGGGTGTGAGTGGCAGCCAGCGTACGGAGGAAGAAAATGCCCCTCCCATACATTTTGCTGGCCGCCACCACAGCAGAGGGACCCACCACATCAGCCACAGCCCTCACATATATCTCCATGTTTAGGCCAGGAGACATTGGGCACCTCACCCCAAGCTTCCTGCTCAGACAGGGCGTGGCCCCAACATTGTTGTTGCTGGGGCCATCGCCTGCAACTGCCACATGCGCCCATGTTGGAACTGGGACTGCAGGGGTTACGCTGCTAACAGGTGCTGGGGGAGGCGTGGCCAGGGCACTGGAAGGACCAGGCCTAGGGCTGTGACTAAGAGTGTTGCTCCTAGGGGCCACAGTTTTTGGTGTTTTATATCCGGGCGTCGCCCCCGTTGCCGCACTTGTCCTATTCCCCTTTCCAGGCATGATAACAAATAAGCCTCTAAGTCAGGGGAGGGTATTGCTTAGGGAGAGAGGTACAGAGAGGAAACTGTCTCTTTAAGAAGAGATCTCTCTGCAAGGGGGAAAAAACAGCAGCTTTTAAAAAACCTGCTGCAGTTTTAAATCTTTTTCCCCTTATTGGTTACTCTCTCTCTGTTGTAATAAGCAATCACCACAATTTTACAAGTCTTTATAGAAAAGACACAGAGCTCTCAATTGCAAGTGAGAAAGGAATCAGGCTTAAGAAAACAAAAGAGTGAAATTGGAAGTTTAAACAACCAGTAAAAACTCCAGTAGTGAGGGAGGAGAGAGGGGGTAAGACTGCAGTTTTCCAGCCAGCTAAACTGCAGCTATGCTGGGTTAAAACACTGCAGCCCCTGGGTGAAAACCAAAAAACGGTTTTTAATCCTGAAAATGCACCCAAAACCCTCTATAAAACTCCCAGTATACTCACAGTATACTCCCCCACAGATCCACAACAAAATATAATAAAAAAAGAAAGAATAAAGCCGATTCCTTACCAAATGCCTGGGAGCTCTGCACATACGCTTCTGAATGGAAGGAGAAGCAGGATCCAGCCAGGAAAAAAAACACTCACAGCCAAACTGCAAGCAGGCAAGTTCCCCTGAGTGGACCTATTTTGATCTGGTTTGAAACTGATTGGCCGGCGAAGCCGGCCAATTCAGTTAAACAACAATTCTACTTGTTACCAAGTAGAACAAAGAAAAAACCAGTCAAACAAAAAAGTAAATGAATCCAACAAGTACACTGCTAAAGTGCACTTAAAACAGAAGGGTTAATTCTGAAGAACCCTTGATGGGGGGTACCGAGCAAAGCACCCCGCCTAACGCCCACTGGGAGGCAAACTCTGAAACCGTCCCAGTGGACTCGGCGTACAAGTACTCTGCCCGAATACGGGAGTGCACCAGCGCCCGGAACATGGCCACGATGTTTGTTGGGACCCTCCCCTCCAAACACTGCTTCCTGGTTTTACAAATGGCTACCTTAGCCAATGCCAGGAGCAGGTTGACCAGGAGATCCCTAGGCTTATCGTTCCGGGACACTGGGCACCCAAAAATAAAAAGTTGAGGGGAAAAACCCAGCCAGAACTGCAGGAGAAGGCTCCTCAAGAAGGACATGAGGGGCTGCAGTCTAGCGCAACTCGAATAAATGTGATATACGGACTCCCGCTCGCCACAGAAGGGACAGGCGGCGGGGGAGTCCGTGAAGTGTGCCAAATACTCTCCTGTGCTCAGTGCACCGTGGAGGACCCTCCAACCCAAATCCCCGGCGGGACCGGGAACCAAAGATGAATAGAGTTCCCTCCACCGGGGTCTCTCGCCCTCGTTCGCAGGGAATACCCGCCTCCAGATGGTGTCTGGGCGGGTGACAAGGGCGAGGTAATGCACTATATGGAGCACAAGAGAATACAGGACTTTCCTCGGCATGCCGCGGAAACACGCCGGGGACATATCCCCCAACTTGCTGAGGTTGGGGGAAAGAAGAGCCCGAGGGGGTTGCCGTGGCTTCGGTTCCACGCAAAAATCCGGAGAGCTGAAGTTGATAGGCTGACAAGGCTCTCCGGTCTGCAATAACCCCTCAATGAAGGTGCGTGAGTCGGGGTGGATGGCATCCGTAATCTCCTGGATCAAGCGACGAGGGACGCGGGCAGTACGCAGACCCATACGGGGCGCGAGCACCTCTGCTCTTACCCAGTATCGCCGCCCATAGTCCAGGAGATCCCCGACTCTGGTCACCTGCGCCAGGATTAGCCGGCGGCAAATAGAGGGTGAATCCAACATCCGAGCCCCCACTGCCGGATTATACAGCAGGGGCTCGGCGAGGAAATCAACCCCCACCGCCTGTTCCTTCCTGGTCGCGGAGACCAGTTTCCAGGCCTTAAGTAAGTCCCGATAGTATGCCGGCAGCACCGAGAGGTCTCTACCTAAACCCTCGGGCCTGATGATAAACAGTTGCCGATCATACCTCATATTGCGCAGCTGGCGAAAGAAACTGGTTGCCAGCTGGCACCACTGCGGAGACGGATCTGCGAATAGGTATCTCTGCAGGTATTGGAGGCGGAAAGTGTGTAACTGGGAGCGGACACACACCACTCCCTGTCCACCCTCCTCCAAAGGGAGACACGCAACTCCCGCAGAGACCCAATGCTTCCCTATCCAAAGAAAATCCATCAACTTCCTCTGGATCTTGTTGATAAATTCGGGGGTCGGACCCATGGCTATCAGCCGGTGCCAAAGCTGACTGGCCACCAGCTGATTAATCACCAGGGTTCTTCCCCTGAGGGAAAGCATTCTCGACAGATACACCCATGACCCCAGACGAGCAACGACCCGTTCTTCAAGATCACTGAAGTTTTCCGGGGCCGGGACCTCCGCAGCAGACAGGTAGACTCCCAGATACTTGAGAGTATCGCCCTCCCACGAGACATTCCGAAACGCGGGGGGCAAGGAGTCCACCTGTAAGGGACCCACCAGAATGCCAGAGCACTTGGACCAGTTGATCCGAGCAGAAGAGGCCGCGGTATAGACCTCTTGGCACGCTTGTGCCCGCTCTAGATCATCTAGGTCCTGGGCCACGAGGAGCACGTCATCGGCATAAGCCGACAGGACTACCCGCATGTCAGGTTCCCGCAGCACCAGCCCGGTGAGCCTCCTCCTCAGTAGGCAGAGGAAGGGCTCAATGGCCAGCGCGTACAGTTGCCCAGACAGGGGGCACCCTTGACGTACTCCCCGTCCAAACACAAAAGGTGCCGTCAGGGACCAGTTGATCTTCACCAGACACTCTGCAGAGGCGTACAGCATCTGGAGAAAGCCCACAAATTGTGGGCCGAAGCCAAACGCCTGCAGGGTCTGCATAAGGTAACGGTGATCCACTCTGTCAAACGCCTTCTCTTGATCTAGGGACAGGAAGGCGAGTGATAGACCAGTCTTTTGTGCGTAATGCATCAGGTCCCGGACCAGAAAGATGTTGTCATGAATACTCCGGCCCGGGACAGTATAGGACTGGTCGGGGTGAATCACCTCTGCCAGCACGGACTTGAGCCTCAGCGAAAGCGCTTTGGCTACGATCTTATAGTCCGTGCTGAGCAGTGATACCGGTCGCCAGTTGGAAATCTGGCGGAGATCCCCCTTCTTCGGCAGCAGAGACAGTATTGCCCGCCGACACGAAAGGGGCATCTCACCGGTCTCCAGGGCTTCGGCTAGGACCTCGGTGAAATCAGGTCCCAGCATCTCCCAGAAAAACCGGAAGAACTCCACAGTCAGCCCGTCTAGACCCGGCGTTTTTCCGCGGGACATGAGATTGAGGGCTTCAGAGAGCTCGGCCATGGTCAAAGGTAACTCAAGCAGCTCCCTTCCATCCTCACTGACCGTGGGAAGCCCCTCCCATAAGACCCTGCATTTATCTGGCTGGATTGACTCCGGAGAGAAAAGATCTACATAGAATCTCCGGGTTCTGTCCCGGATGCTCTCCGGGTCAGTCAAAGGAGTACCGTCCTCTGCCAACAAGCAGGTGATATGTCTACGGTTTCCCCTCTTTTTCTCCAGCGCGTAGAAGAGTCGCGACCCGCGATCCATCTCGCGAAGGAAGTGGATGCGGGATCGCACATACGCCCCCCGAGCTCTCCGATCTTCCAAGTCCCGGAGAGCGTACTTCCTCTCCACGTACATACTCTGCAGGTATTGGTCTCCTTCCACAGACAGCCTCTTCTCGAGATCGAGCACCTCCTCCCTGAGGGCCTTGATCTCAGCATCGCGCTGCCTGCTGGCACCTCTGGTATACTCCTGACACACGAGGCGCAGATGAACCTTGCCCACGTCCCACCACTGCTCTAACGTGGCAAAGTCTGACCTGCAACCTCTCCAGGCCATCCAAAAGTCTCGGACCGACGTCTCAAACCCCTTGTCCTCCAACAAAGTATTGTTGAAGTGCCAATATGCGGCTGAAGGTGCTGCAGGTAGCAGCGTCACCGTCACGGACGCACAATTGTGGTCCGAAAACGGCGCCAGCCTAATGGCACTGGACTGGGCTCGCGACAGGCTGTGGCTGGAAATATACAGCCTGTCTATCCGGGACCAGGACATCCGTTCACCCCTAAACACCCTAACATGTGTGAACTCAGTGGATGCCTCAGGATGTTGTTCTCGCCAGACGTCTACCAAGGAGTAGCGGGTGATGACCTCCCGCAAGGCCGACGCAGAACACGGGTGTGGCTCCGGACCATTCCGGTCTTTCCGAGCCTCGAGGGTACAGTTAAAATCACCCCCGAGCACCACGTATTCGTTCGTGTCGACTGTCTCCAGGTATTCAGACATTCTGACGAAGAACTGCCTTCTCAGGGGTCCGGTGGCAGGAGCATACACGTTCAGGAAATTAAACGTGTAGTCCTCGTGTCGGACCCTGATATGCAACAGGCGACCTGGAACAACCGTTTTGGCAAGCAGCAGCTCAGGTTGAAAGGATTCAGAGAACAGGGTCACCACCCCACAAGATGTCGAAGTGAGGTGGCTGAAAAAGACCTTGCCTCGCCACTCCAGATGCCAGCTGGCTTCAGCCTCTGGAGTGGTATGGGTTTCCTGCAGGAAACTCACAGAATACTTTCCCTTCTGTAAAAAGGAGAGTACCTGGAACCTGCGCAACCCGTCCTTACAGCTGTTTACGTTAAGCGTACCGATGCTCAAAGCCATTGGTAGTCAAAGAGTTTTTCCGTCCCACAGGCGCTCAGGGTGCTATACCCCGAGAAGCCTTTACGTGCTCTCGCATCAATTTGTAGAACTTTAGGGCACGAACATGTTCATTAGACCCTGAGATTCTGGCCTTGCGGTTGGCCCTGGTGTATACAAAAAGAGAGTGGAGAATGAACGAAGCATCCTTCCACTTCTTGAGGGCCAACTTCACCTTCTTTTTTCCTTGCTTGTGAAGGGTATCTCCTAGGAACTCATCTATCTCCTGGGCAGGGATAACGGGGCTCAAGGAGCCCACCGACTCTGCGGTGCCAGAGGATGCCTCACTGAGTCCCAACTCCCCAAGCTCCTCTTGGCTGAAAAACTCAAGACCCCCGCCCCTCTCTGTGGGAGCCTTTCTCAGCCCTAGAGTGGGTCCCCTCTTCGGTGTTTCCACGAGGGGGTCCACTATATCCTCCACATCCAACCCCTGGGTAGAATCTTCAGGGGTATCTGGAGGCGGTATGATGGAGGCAGTGGTCTCCCGAGTGTCCTCGGGGGCCACAGAGGCACCCAGTGCCCTCCTAATCTCCTCTATCGCCGTGTGGATAAATGGGATGCCACAGGTGTTCTCACCAACCGCGGGAGGGCACTCGCCAACCGCGGGAGGGCACTCGCCAACCGCGGGAGGGCACTCGCCAACCGCGGGAGGGCACTCGCCAACCGCTGGAGGGCACTCGCCAACCGCTGGAGGGCACTCGCCAACCGCGGGAGGGCACTCGCCAACCGCGGGAGGGCACTCGCCAACCGCTGGAGGGCACTCGCCAACCGCTGGAGGGCACTCCTCAGCATGCACCCCAAGGAGAGAGTCCAGCTTGGCAGTCATCTCTGACAAAGACCAAAACTCTCTGCGAAGAGGGCTCACGTCAGACACCCTCCAAGTGTATCCTGAATTGCTCGCTAAAGCCTCCTCTCCTACACCTGCCTTCCCCGCTCCATCCTCTAAATCCTCAACCATGGGGGTCAGCCCTAGCCAATCCCCTCCTTCCGGTGACATAAAACCTGACTCGGCCTCAGGCGCTTCACCCAAAGGTGGTACAGCCGGAGGGAGATTCTGGTCGACCCCCGAGTCTCCGAAGACAGCTACTTTCGGTGTGAAAGGTTCACCGAAGCACAAGTCCCCGGGGGATGTTCTCCAACTGGGAGGAGTGTTGGAAGGTTTCCCAACGTCCATTTCTAGGGGCAAAGCCTCATGTTGTTGAGCACTTTGACCTTCCACCCCAGGGACGCCGGGTACCTCCTCTTCCCCTTGTATTCCCTCCAGATCTTCGAGGGGGGGGGGCTGCATATTTATGGATTCCGGCTCACACTGGCTAATCCTAACCAGTGGGCCGGATAGGGCCACCCTGTGCGGAATTGCTGTTACATTCCGCTTCGGAGACTTCTGAGGGTGAACGTAATACGGTTCACCCTCCTCGCCCTCCTCAATCACCCTCTTGTTTTTGTTTTTAAAAGGCTTCTTCCTGGGGGGTGCTTCCCCAGAAGAGGGTGCCACTGTCTCTCCAGCCGGAGCTTCCTCCTGCTCCCCCGCACCCTGTACGGTGCTTACATTGGGGGTAAGGTATTCTTGGGGGGGGACAGTGACAACAGAGGGTGACTGTTCTGGGGTGACTCTTTTCTTCTCCCTCTTTTTTTGGGGGAGAGGTTCAGATGTCACTGTTTGAGATGGAGCAGTGACATCTTCTGTGGTCCCAGGGGGGACCTGGGCTCTCAAGGGCTTTTCCTTCTCCCTCTGTTCTTTGGGGAGAGGTACAGACGTCACTGTTCCAGATGGGACAGAGACATCTCTTGTGGTCCCAGGATGGACCTGGGCCCCTGAGGGCCCCGCTGTGGTGGGCACAGCGGTACGGGGTGTCTTGGCAGAGGGAGGGGCGGGTGTAGGAGTTGGGATAGGTCCTCTGTTCCCTTTGAGGCAACTCCTGCGAGTATGCCCCAGCTCCTTGCACAAATAGCACCTTACCCCCTCCGTGCCATAGTACACAGTGTATGTTATGCCCTCATAGCGCACCACAAAAGAACCCTCCACAGATTCAGTGCTCCCCGGCAGCAGCAGTTGTACCTGCCGCCTAAATGAGAGCACATGCCTCAGCGCCCTATCTCTACAGCCCAAAGATAATTTTATTATGGGGGACTTAATGTCTCCCAGGGCTTGCAGGTATGGCTTCATGAAGCTATCTGGGATGAAGGGGGGCACATTTGACAGAATGACCTTTGTGCCTAACCCCTCCATGGGCTCTATAGGGATGTATTTCCCCCCTACACTGATGCCTTTCTGCACCAGGGTGTGAGTGGCAGCCAGCGTACGGAGGAAGAAAATGCCCCTCCCATACATTTTGCTGGCCGCCACCACAGCAGAGGGACCCACCACATCAGCCACAGCCCTCACATATATCTCCATGTTTAGGCCAGGAGACATTGGGCACCTCACCCCAAGCTTCCTGCTCAGACAGGGCGTGGCCCCAACATTGTTGTTGCTGGGGCCATCGCCTGCAACTGCCACATGCGCCCATGTTGGAACTGGGACTGCAGGGGTTACGCTGCTAACAGGTGCTGGGGGAGGCGTGGCCAGGGCACTGGAAGGACCAGGCCTAGGGCTGTGACTAAGAGTGTTGCTCCTAGGGGCCACAGTTTTTGGTGTTTTATATCCGGGCGTCGCCCCCGTTGCCGCACTTGTCCTATTCCCCTTTCCAGGCATGATAACAAATAAGCCTCTAAGTCAGGGGAGGGTATTGCTTAGGGAGAGAGGTACAGAGAGGAAACTGTCTCTTTAAGAAGAGATCTCTCTGCAAGGGGGAAAAAACAGCAGCTTTTAAAAAACCTGCTGCAGTTTTAAATCTTTTTCCCCTTATTGGTTACTCTCTCTCTGTTGTAATAAGCAATCACCACAATTTTACAAGTCTTTATAGAAAAGACACAGAGCTCTCAATTGCAAGTGAGAAAGGAATCAGGCTTAAGAAAACAAAAGAGTGAAATTGGAAGTTTAAACAACCAGTAAAAACTCCAGTAGTGAGGGAGGAGAGAGGGGGTAAGACTGCAGTTTTCCAGCCAGCTAAACTGCAGCTATGCTGGGTTAAAACACTGCAGCCCCTGGGTGAAAACCAAAAAACGGTTTTTAATCCTGAAAATGCACCCAAAACCCTCTATAAAACTCCCAGTATACTCACAGTATACTCCCCCACAGATCCACAACAAAATATAATAAAAAAAGAAAGAATAAAGCCGATTCCTTACCAAATGCCTGGGAGCTCTGCACATACGCTTCTGAATGGAAGGAGAAGCAGGATCCAGCCAGGAAAAAAAACACTCACAGCCAAACTGCAAGCAGGCAAGTTCCCCTGAGTGGACCTATTTTGATCTGGTTTGAAACTGATTGGCCGGCGAAGCCGGCCAATTCAGTTAAACAACAATTCTACTTGTTACCAAGTAGAACAAAGAAAAAAACCAGTCAAACAAAAAAGTAAATGAATCCAACAAGTACACTGCTAAAGTGCACTTAAAACAGAAGGGTTAATTCTGAAGAACCCTTGATGGGGGGTACCGAGCAAAGCACCCCGCCTAACGCCCACTGGGAGGCAAACTCTGAAACCGTCCCAGTGGACTCGGCGTACGAGTACTCTGCCCGAATACGGGAGTGCACCAGCGCCCGGAACATGGCCACGATGTTTGTTGGGACCCTCCCCTCCAAACACTGCTTCCTGGTTTTACAAATGGCTACCTTAGCCAATGCCAGGAGCAGGTTGACCAGGAGATCCCTAGGCTTATCGTTCCGGGACACTGGGCACCCAAAAATAAAAAGTTGAGGGGAAAAACCCAGCCAGAACTGCAGGAGAAGGCTCCTCAAGAAGGACATGAGGGGCTGCAGTCTAGCGCAACTCGAATAAATGTGATATACGGACTCCCGCTCGCCACAGAAGGGACAGGCGGCGGGGGAGTCCGTGAAGTGTGCCAAATACTCTCCTGTGCTCAGTGCACCGTGGAGGACCCTCCAACCCAAATCCCCGGCGGGACCGGGAACCAAAGATGAATAGAGTTCCCTCCACCGGGGTCTCTCGCCCTCGTTCGCAGGGAATACCCGCCTCCAGATGGTGTCTGGGCGGGTGACAAGGGCGAGGTAATGCACTATATGGAGCACAAGAGAATACAGGACTTTCCTCGGCATGCCGCGGAAACACGCCGGGGACATATCCCCCAACTTGCTGAGGTTGGGGGAAAGAAGAGCCCGAGGGGGTTGCCGTGGCTTCGGTTCCACGCAAAAATCCGGAGAGCTGAAGTTGATAGGCTGACAAGGCTCTCCGGTCTGCAATAACCCCTCAATGAAGGTGCGTGAGTCGGGGTGGATGGCATCCGTAATCTCCTGGATCAAGCGACGAGGGACGCGGGCAGTACGCAGACCCATACGGGGCGCGAGCACCTCTGCTCTTACCCAGTATCGCCGCCCATAGTCCAGGAGATCCCCGACTCTGGTCACCTGCGCCAGGATTAGCCGGCGGCAAATAGAGGGTGAATCCAACATCCGAGCCCCCACTGCCGGATTATACAGCAGGGGCTCGGCGAGGAAATCAACCCCCACCGCCTGTTCCTTCCTGGTCGCGGAGACCAGTTTCCAGGCCTTAAGTAAGTCCCGATAGTATGCCGGCAGCACCGAGAGGTCTCTACCTAAACCCTCGGGCCTGATGATAAACAGTTGCCGATCATACCTCATATTGCGCAGCTGGCGAAAGAAACTGGTTGCCAGCTGGCACCACTGCGGAGACGGATCTGCGAATAGGTATCTCTGCAGGTATTGGAGGCGGAAAGTGTGTAACTGGGAGCGAACACACACCACTCCCTGTCCACCCTCCTCCAAAGGGAGACACGCAACTCCCGCAGAGACCCAATGCTTCCCTATCCAAAGAAAATCCATCAACTTCCTCTGGATCTTGTTGATAAATTCGGGGGTCGGACCCATGGCTATCAGCCGGTGCCAAAGCTGACTGGCCACCAGCTGATTAATCACCAGGGTTCTTCCCCTGAGGGAAAGCATTCTCGACAGATACACCCATGACCCCAGACGAGCAACGACCCGTTCTTCAAGATCACTGAAGTTTTCCGGGGCCGGGACCTCCGCAGCAGACAGGTAGACTCCCAGATACTTGAGAGTATCGCCCTCCCACGAGACATTCCGAAACGCGGGGGGCAAGGAGTCCACCTGTAAGGGACCCACCAGAATGCCAGAGCACTTGGACCAGTTGATCCGAGCAGAAGAGGCCGCGGTATAGACCTCTTGGCACGCTTGTGCCCGCTCTAGATCATCTAGGTCCTGGGCCACGAGGAGCACGTCATCGGCATAAGCCGACAGGACTACCCGCATGTCAGGTTCCCGCAGCACCAGCCCGGTGAGCCTCCTCCTCAGTAGGCAGAGGAAGGGCTCAATGGCCAGCGCGTACAGTTGCCCAGACAGGGGGCACCCTTGACGTACTCCCCGACCAAACACAAAAGGTGCCGTCAGGGACCAGTTGATCTTCACCAGACACTCTGCAGAGGCGTACAGCATCTGGAGAAAGCCCACAAATTGTGGGCCGAAGCCAAACGCCTGCAGGGTCTGCATAAGGTAACGGTGATCCACTCTGTCAAACGCCTTCTCTTGATCCAGGGACAGGAAGGCGAGTGATAGACCAGTCCTTTGTGCGTAATGCATCAGGTCCCGGACCAGAAAGATGTTGTCATGAATACTCCGGCCCGGGACAGTATAGGACTGGTCGGGATGAATCACCTCTGCCAGCACGGACTTGAGCCTCAGCGAAAGCGCTTTGGCTACGATCTTATAGTCCGTGCTGAGCAGTGATACCGGTCGCCAGTTGGAAATCTGGCGGAGATCCCCCTTCTTCGGCAGCAGAGACAGTATTGCCCGCCGACACGAAAGGGGCATCTCACCGGTCTCCAGGGCTTCGGCTAGGACCTCGGTGAAATCAGGTCCCAGCATCTCCCAGAAAAACCTGAAGAACTCCACAGTCAGCCCGTCCAGACCCGGCGTTTTTCCGCGGGACATGAGATTGAGGGCTTCAGAGAGCTCGGCCATGGTCAAAGGTAACTCAAGCAGCTCCCTTCCATCCTCACTGACCGTGGGAAGCCCCTCCCATAAGACCCTGCATTTATCTGGCTGGATTGACTCCGGAGAGAAAAGATCTACATAGAATCTCCGGGTTCTGTCCCGGATGCTCTCCGGGTCAGTCAAAGGAGTACCGTCCTCTGCCAACAAGCAGGTGATATGTCTACGGTTTCCCCTCTTTTTCTCCAGCGCGTAGAAGAGTCGTGACCCGCGATCCATCTCGCGAAGGAAGTGGATGCGGGATCGCACATACGCCCCCCGAGCTCTCCGATCTTCCAAGTCCCGGAGAGCGTACTTCCTCTCCACGTACATACTCTGCAGGTATTGGTCTCCTTCCACAGACAGCCTCCTCTCGAGATCGAGCACCTCCTCCCTGAGGGCCTTGATCTCAGCATCGCGCTGCCTGCTGGCACCTCTGGTATACTCCTGACACACGAGGCGCAGATGAACCTTGCCCACGTCCCACCACTGCTCTAACGTGGCAAAGTCTGACCTGCAACCTCTCCAGGCCATCCAAAAGTCTCGGACCGACGTCTCAAACCCCTTGTCCTCCAACAAAGTATTGTTGAAGTGCCAATATGCGGCTGAAGGTGCTGCAGGTAGCAGCGTCACCGTCACGGACGCACAATTGTGGTCCGAAAACGGCGCCAGCCTAATGGCACTGGACTGGGCTCGCGACAGGCTGTGGCTGGAAATATACAGCCTGTCTATCCGGGACCAGGACATCCGTTCACCCCTAAACACCCTAACATGTGTGAACTCAGTGGATGCCTCAGGATGTTGTTCTCGCCAGACGTCTACCAAGGAGTAGCGGGTGATGACCTCCCGCAAGGCCGACGCAGAACACGGGTGTGGCTCCGGACCATTCCGGTCTTTCCGAGCCTCGAGGGTACAGTTAAAATCACCCCCGAGCACCACGTATTCGTTCGTGTCGACTGTCTCCAGGTATTCAGACATTCTGACGAAGAACTGCCTTCTCAGGGGTCCGGTGGCAGGAGCATACACGTTCAGGAAATTAAACGTGTAGTCCTCGTGTCGGACCCTGATATGCAACAGGCGACCTGGAACAACCGTTTTGGCAAGCAGCAGCTCAGGTTGAAAGGATTCAGAGAACAGGGTCACCACCCCACAAGATGTCGAAGTGAGGTGGCTGAAAAAGACCTTGCCTCGCCACTCCAGATGCCAGCTGGCTTCAGCCTCTGGAGTGGTATGGGTTTCCTGCAGGAAACTCACAGAATACTTTCCCTTCTGTAAAAAGGAGAGTACCTGGAACCTGCGCAACCCGTCCTTACAGCTGTTTACGTTAAGCGTACCGATGCTCAAAGCCATTGGTAGTCAAAGAGTTTTTCCGTCCCACAGGCGCTCAGGGTGCTATACCCCGAGAAGCCTTTACGTGCTCTCGCATCAATTTGTAGAACTTTAGGGCACGAACATGTTCATTAGACCCTGAGATTCTGGCCTTGCGGTTGGCCCTGGTGTATACAAAAAGAGAGTGGAGAATGAACGAAGCATCCTTCCACTTCTTGAGGGCCAACTTCACCTTCTTTTTTCCTTGCTTGTGAAGGGTATCTCCTAGGAACTCATCTATCTCCTGGGCAGGGATAACGGGGCTCAAGGAGCCCACCGACTCTGCGGTGCCAGAGGATGCCTCACTGAGCCCCAACTCCCCAAGCTCCTCTTGGCTGAAAAACTCAAGACCCCCGCCCCTCTCTGTGGGAGCCTTTCTCAGCCCTAGAGTGGGTCCCCTCTTTGGTGTTTCCACGAGGGGGTCCACTATATCCTCCACATCCAACCCCTGGGTAGAATCTTCAGGGGTATCTGGAGGCGGTATGATGGAGGCAGCGGTCTCCCGAGTGTCCTCGGGGGCCACAGAGGCACCCAGTGCCCTCCTAATCTCCTCTATCGCCGTGTGGATAAATGGGATGCCACAGGTGTTCTCACCAACCGCGGGAGGGCACTCGCCAACCGCGGGAGGGCACTCGCCAACCGCGGGAGGGCACTCGCCAACCGCGGGAGGGCACTCGCAAACCGCTGGAGGGCACTCGCCAACCGCTGGAGGGCACTCGCCAACCGCGGGAGGGCACTCGCCAACCGCGGGAGGGCACTCCTCAGCATGCACCCCAAGGAGAGAGTCCAGCTTGGCAGTCATCTCTGACAAAGACCAAAACTCTCTGCGAAGAGGGCTCACGTCAGACACCCTCCAAGTGTATCCTGAATTGCTCGCTAAAGCCTCCTCTCCTACACCTGCCTTCCCCGCTCCATCCTCTAAATCCTCAACCATGGGGGTCAGCCCTAGCCAATCCCCTCCTTCCGGTGACATAAAACCTGACTCGGCCTCAGGCGCTTCACCCAAAGGTGGTACAGCCGGAGGGAGATTCTGGTCGACCCCCGAGTCTCCGAAGACAGCTACTTTCGGTGTGATAGGTTCACCGAAGCACAAGTCCCCGGGGGATGTTCTCCAACTGGGAGGAGTGTTGGAAGGCTTCCCAACGTCCATTTCTAGGGGCAAAGCCTCATGTTGTTGAGCACTTTGACCTTCCACCCCAGGGACGCCGGGTACCTCCTCTTCCCCTTGTATTCCCTCCAGATCTTCGAGGGGGGGGGGCTGCATATTTATGGATTCCGGCTCACACTGGCTAATCCTAACCAGTGGGCCGGACAGGGCCACCCTGTGCGGAATTGCTGTTACATTCCGCTTCGGAGACTTCTGAGGGTGAACGTAATACGGTTCACCCTCCTCGCCCTCCTCAATCACCCTCTTGTTTTTGTTTTTAAAAGGCTTCTTCCTGGGGGGTGCTTCCCCAGAAGAGGGTGCCACTGTCTCTCCAGCCGGAGCTTCCTCCTGCTCCCCCGCACCCTGTACGGTGCTTACATTGGGGGTAAGGTGTTCTTGGGGGGGGACAGTGACAACAGAGGGTGACTGTTCTGGGGTGACTCTTTTCTTCTCCCTCTTTTTTGGGGGGAGAGGTTCAGATGTCACTGTTTGAGATGGAGCAGTGACATCTTCTGTGGTCCCAGGGGGGACCTGGGCTCTCAAGGGCTTTTCCTTCTCCCTCTGTTCTTTGGGGAGAGGTACAGACGTCACTGTTCCAGATGGGACAGAGACATCTCTTGTGGTCCCAGGATGGACCTGGGCCCCTGAGGGCCCCGCTGTGGTGGGCACAGCGGTACGGGGTGTCTTGGCAGAGGGAGGGGCGGGTGTAGGAGTTGGGATAGGTCCTCTGTTCCCTTTGAGGCAACTCCTGCGAGTATGCCCCAGCTCCTTGCACAAATAGCACCTTACCCCCTCCGTGCCATAGTACACAGTGTATGTTATGCCCTCATAGCGCACCACAAAAGAACCCTCCACAGATTCAGTGCTCCCCGGCAGCAGCAGTTGTACCTGCCGCCTAAATGAGAGCACATGCCTCAGCGCCCTATCTCTACAGCCCAAAGATAATTTTATTATGGGGGACTTAATGTCTCCCAGGGCTTGCAGGTATGGCTTCATGAAGCTATCTGGGATGAAGGGGGGCACATTTGACAGAATGACCTTTGTGCCTAACCCCTCCATGGGCTCTATAGGGATGTATTTCCCCCCTACACTGATGCCTTTCTGCACCAGGGTGTGAGTGGCAGCCAGCGTACGGAGGAAGAAAATGCCCCTCCCATACATTTTGCTGGCCGCCACCACAGCAGAGGGACCCACCACATCAGCCACAGCCCTCACATATATCTCCATGTTTAGGCCAGGAGACATTGGGCACCTCACCCCAAGCTTCCTGCTCAGACAGGGCGTGGCCCCAACATTGTTGTTGCTGGGGCCATCGCCTGCAACTGCCACATGCGCCCATGTTGGAACTGGGACTGCAGGGGTTACGCTGCTAACAGGTGCTGGGGGAGGCGTGGCCAGGGCACTGGAAGGACCAGGCCTAGGGCTGTGACTAAGAGTGTTGCTCCTAGGGGCCACAGTTTTTGGTGTTTTATATCCGGGCGTCGCCCCCGTTGCCGCACTTGTCCTATTCCCCTTTCCAGGCATGATAACAAATAAGCCTCTAAGTCAGGGGAGGGTATTGCTTAGGGAGAGAGGTACAGAGAGGAAACTGTCTCTTTAAGAAGAGATCTCTCTGCAAGGGGGAAAAAACAGCAGCTTTTAAAAAACCTGCTGCAGTTTTAAATCTTTTTCCCCTTATTGGTTACTCTCTCTCTGTTGTAATAAGCAATCACCACAATTTTACAAGTCTTTATAGAAAAGACACAGAGCTCTCAATTGCAAGTGAGAAAGGAATCAGGCTTAAGAAAACAAAAGAGTGAAATTGGAAGTTTAAACAACCAGTAAAAACTCCAGTAGTGAGGGAGGAGAGAGGGGGTAAGACTGCAGTTTTCCAGCCAGCTAAACTGCAGCTATGCTGGGTTAAAACACTGCAGCCCCTGGGTGAAAACCAAAAAACGGTTTTTAATCCTGAAAATGCACCCAAAACCCTCTATAAAACTCCCAGTATACTCACAGTATACTCCCCCACAGATCCACAACAAAATATAATAAAAAAAGAAAGAATAAAGCCGATTCCTTACCAAATGCCTGGGAGCTCTGCACATACGCTTCTGAATGGAAGGAGAAGCAGGATCCAGCCAGGAAAAAAAACACTCACAGCCAAACTGCAAGCAGGCAAGTTCCCCTGAGTGGACCTATTTTGATCTGGTTTGAAACTGATTGGCCGGCGAAGCCGGCCAATTCAGTTAAACAACAATTCTACTTGTTACCAAGTAGAACAAAGAAAAAACCAGTCAAACAAAAAAGTAAATGAATCCAACAAGTACACTGCTAAAGTGCACTTAAAACAGAAGGGTTAATTCTGAAGAACCCTTGATGGGGGGTACCGAGCAAAGCACCCCGCCTAACGCCCACTGGGAGGCAAACTCTGAAACCGTCCCAGTGGACTCGGCGTACAAGTACTCTGCCCGAATACGGGAGTGCACCAGCGCCCGGAACATGGCCACGATGTTTGTTGGGACCCTCCCCTCCAAACACTGCTTCCTGGTTTTACAAATGGCTACCTTAGCCAATGCCAGGAGCAGGTTGACCAGGAGATCCCTAGGCTTATCGTTCCGGGACACTGGGCACCCAAAAATAAAAAGTTGAGGGGAAAAACCCAGCCAGAACTGCAGGAGAAGGCTCCTCAAGAAGGACATGAGGGGCTGCAGTCTAGCGCAACTCGAATAAATGTGATATACGGACTCCCGCTCGCCACAGAAGGGACAGGCGGCGGGGGAGTCCGTGAAGTGTGCCAAATACTCTCCTGTGCTCAGTGCACCGTGGAGGACCCTCCAACCCAAATCCCCGGCGGGACCGGGAACCAAAGATGAATAGAGTTCCCTCCACCGGGGTCTCTCGCCCTCGTTCGCAGGGAATACCCGCCTCCAGATGGTGTCTGGGCGGGTGACAAGGGCGAGGTAATGCACTATATGGAGCACAAGAGAATACAGGACTTTCCTCGGCATGCCGCGGAAACACGCCGGGGACATATCCCCCAACTTGCTGAGGTTGGGGGAAAGAAGAGCCCGAGGGGGTTGCCGTGGCTTCGGTTCCACGCAAAAATCCGGAGAGCTGAAGTTGATAGGCTGACAAGGCTCTCCGGTCTGCAATAACCCCTCAATGAAGGTGCGTGAGTCGGGGTGGATGGCATCCGTAATCTCCTGGATCAAGCGACGAGGGACGCGGGCAGTACGCAGACCCATACGGGGCGCGAGCACCTCTGCTCTTACCCAGTATCGCCGCCCATAGTCCAGGAGATCCCCGACTCTGGTCACCTGCGCCAGGATTAGCCGGCGGCAAATAGAGGGTGAATCCAACATCCGAGCCCCCACTGCCGGATTATACAGCAGGGGCTCGGCGAGGAAATCAACCCCCACCGCCTGTTCCTTCCTGGTCGCGGAGACCAGTTTCCAGGCCTTAAGTAAGTCCCGATAGTATGCCGGCAGCACCGAGAGGTCTCTACCTAAACCCTCGGGCCTGATGATAAACAGTTGCCGATCATACCTCATATTGCGCAGCTGGCGAAAGAAACTGGTTGCCAGCTGGCACCACTGCGGAGACGGATCTGCGAATAGGTATCTCTGCAGGTATTGGAGGCGGAAAGTGTGTAACTGGGAGCGGACACACACCACTCCCTGTCCACCCTCCTCCAAAGGGAGACACGCAACTCCCGCAGAGACCCAATGCTTCCCTATCCAAAGAAAATCCATCAACTTCCTCTGGATCTTGTTGATAAATTCGGGGGTCGGACCCATGGCTATCAGCCGGTGCCAAAGCTGACTGGCCACCAGCTGATTAATCACCAGGGTTCTTCCCCTGAGGGAAAGCATTCTCGACAGATACACCCATGACCCCAGACGAGCAACGACCCGTTCTTCAAGATCACTGAAGTTTTCCGGGGCCGGGACCTCCGCAGCAGACAGGTAGACTCCCAGATACTTGAGAGTATCGCCCTCCCACGAGACATTCCGAAACGCGGGGGGCAAGGAGTCCACCTGTAAGGGACCCACCAGAATGCCAGAGCACTTGGACCAGTTGATCCGAGCAGAAGAGGCCGCGGTATAGACCTCTTGGCACGCTTGTGCCCGCTCTAGATCATCTAGGTCCTGGGCCACGAGGAGCACGTCATCGGCATAAGCCGACAGGACTACCCGCATGTCAGGTTCCCGCAGCACCAGCCCGGTGAGCCTCCTCCTCAGTAGGCAGAGGAAGGGCTCAATGGCCAGCGCGTACAGTTGCCCAGACAGGGGGCACCCTTGACGTACTCCCCGTCCAAACACAAAAGGTGCCGTCAGGGACCAGTTGATCTTCACCAGACACTCTGCAGAGGCGTACAGCATCTGGAGAAAGCCCACAAATTGTGGGCCGAAGCCAAACGCCTGCAGGGTCTGCATAAGGTAACGGTGATCCACTCTGTCAAACGCCTTCTCTTGATCTAGGGACAGGAAGGCGAGTGATAGACCAGTCTTTTGTGCGTAATGCATCAGGTCCCGGACCAGAAAGATGTTGTCATGAATACTCCGGCCCGGGACAGTATAGGACTGGTCGGGGTGAATCACCTCTGCCAGCACGGACTTGAGCCTCAGCGAAAGCGCTTTGGCTACGATCTTATAGTCCGTGCTGAGCAGTGATACCGGTCGCCAGTTGGAAATCTGGCGGAGATCCCCCTTCTTCGGCAGCAGAGACAGTATTGCCCGCCGACACGAAAGGGGCATCTCACCGGTCTCCAGGGCTTCGGCTAGGACCTCGGTGAAATCAGGTCCCAGCATCTCCCAGAAAAACCGGAAGAACTCCACAGTCAGCCCGTCTAGACCCGGCGTTTTTCCGCGGGACATGAGATTGAGGGCTTCAGAGAGCTCGGCCATGGTCAAAGGTAACTCAAGCAGCTCCCTTCCATCCTCACTGACCGTGGGAAGCCCCTCCCATAAGACCCTGCATTTATCTGGCTGGATTGACTCCGGAGAGAAAAGATCTACATAGAATCTCCGGGTTCTGTCCCGGATGCTCTCCGGGTCAGTCAAAGGAGTACCGTCCTCTGCCAACAAGCAGGTGATATGTCTACGGTTTCCCCTCTTTTTCTCCAGCGCGTAGAAGAGTCGCGACCCGCGATCCATCTCGCGAAGGAAGTGGATGCGGGATCGCACATACGCCCCCCGAGCTCTCCGATCTTCCAAGTCCCGGAGAGCGTACTTCCTCTCCACGTACATACTCTGCAGGTATTGGTCTCCTTCCACAGACAGCCTCTTCTCGAGATCGAGCACCTCCTCCCTGAGGGCCTTGATCTCAGCATCGCGCTGCCTGCTGGCACCTCTGGTATACTCCTGACACACGAGGCGCAGATGAACCTTGCCCACGTCCCACCACTGCTCTAACGTGGCAAAGTCTGACCTGCAACCTCTCCAGGCCATCCAAAAGTCTCGGACCGACGTCTCAAACCCCTTGTCCTCCAACAAAGTATTGTTGAAGTGCCAATATGCGGCTGAAGGTGCTGCAGGTAGCAGCGTCACCGTCACGGACGCACAATTGTGGTCCGAAAACGGCGCCAGCCTAATGGCACTGGACTGGGCTCGCGACAGGCTGTGGCTGGAAATATACAGCCTGTCTATCCGGGACCAGGACATCCGTTCACCCCTAAACACCCTAACATGTGTGAACTCAGTGGATGCCTCAGGATGTTGTTCTCGCCAGACGTCTACCAAGGAGTAGCGGGTGATGACCTCCCGCAAGGCCGACGCAGAACACGGGTGTGGCTCCGGACCATTCCGGTCTTTCCGAGCCTCGAGGGTACAGTTAAAATCACCCCCGAGCACCACGTATTCGTTCGTGTCGACTGTCTCCAGGTATTCAGACATTCTGACGAAGAACTGCCTTCTCAGGGGTCCGGTGGCAGGAGCATACACGTTCAGGAAATTAAACGTGTAGTCCTCGTGTCGGACCCTGATATGCAACAGGCGACCTGGAACAACCGTTTTGGCAAGCAGCAGCTCAGGTTGAAAGGATTCAGAGAACAGGGTCACCACCCCACAAGATGTCGAAGTGAGGTGGCTGAAAAAGACCTTGCCTCGCCACTCCAGATGCCAGCTGGCTTCAGCCTCTGGAGTGGTATGGGTTTCCTGCAGGAAACTCACAGAATACTTTCCCTTCTGTAAAAAGGAGAGTACCTGGAACCTGCGCAACCCGTCCTTACAGCTGTTTACGTTAAGCGTACCGATGCTCAAAGCCATTGGTAGTCAAAGAGTTTTTCCGTCCCACAGGCGCTCAGGGTGCTATACCCCGAGAAGCCTTTACGTGCTCTCGCATCAATTTGTAGAACTTTAGGGCACGAACATGTTCATTAGACCCTGAGATTCTGGCCTTGCGGTTGGCCCTGGTGTATACAAAAAGAGAGTGGAGAATGAACGAAGCATCCTTCCACTTCTTGAGGGCCAACTTCACCTTCTTTTTTCCTTGCTTGTGAAGGGTATCTCCTAGGAACTCATCTATCTCCTGGGCAGGGATAACGGGGCTCAAGGAGCCCACCGACTCTGCGGTGCCAGAGGATGCCTCACTGAGTCCCAACTCCCCAAGCTCCTCTTGGCTGAAAAACTCAAGACCCCCGCCCCTCTCTGTGGGAGCCTTTCTCAGCCCTAGAGTGGGTCCCCTCTTCGGTGTTTCCACGAGGGGGTCCACTATATCCTCCACATCCAACCCCTGGGTAGAATCTTCAGGGGTATCTGGAGGCGGTATGATGGAGGCAGTGGTCTCCCGAGTGTCCTCGGGGGCCACAGAGGCACCCAGTGCCCTCCTAATCTCCTCTATCGCCGTGTGGATAAATGGGATGCCACAGGTGTTCTCACCAACCGCGGGAGGGCACTCGCCAACCGCGGGAGGGCACTCGCCAACCGCGGGAGGGCACTCGCCAACCGCGGGAGGGCACTCGCCAACCGCTGGAGGGCACTCGCCAACCGCTGGAGGGCACTCGCCAACCGCGGGAGGGCACTCGCCAACCGCGGGAGGGCACTCGCCAACCGCTGGAGGGCACTCGCCAACCGCTGGAGGGCACTCCTCAGCATGCACCCCAAGGAGAGAGTCCAGCTTGGCAGTCATCTCTGACAAAGACCAAAACTCTCTGCGAAGAGGGCTCACGTCAGACACCCTCCAAGTGTATCCTGAATTGCTCGCTAAAGCCTCCTCTCCTACACCTGCCTTCCCCGCTCCATCCTCTAAATCCTCAACCATGGGGGTCAGCCCTAGCCAATCCCCTCCTTCCGGTGACATAAAACCTGACTCGGCCTCAGGCGCTTCACCCAAAGGTGGTACAGCCGGAGGGAGATTCTGGTCGACCCCCGAGTCTCCGAAGACAGCTACTTTCGGTGTGATAGGTTCACCGAAGCACAAGTCCCCGGGGGATGTTCTCCAACTGGGAGGAGTGTTGGAAGGCTTCCCAACGTCCATTTCTAGGGGCAAAGCCTCATGTTGTTGAGCACTTTGACCTTCCACCCCAGGGACGCCGGGTACCTCCTCTTCCCCTTGTATTCCCTCCAGATCTTCGAGGGGGGGGGGCTGCATATTTATGGATTCGGGCTCACACTGGCTAATCCTAACCAGTGGGCCGGACAGGGCCACCCTGTGCGGAATTGCTGTTACATTCCGCTTCGGAGACTTCTGAGGGTGAACGTAATACGGTTCACCCTCCTCGCCCTCCTCAATCACCCTCTTGTTTTTGTTTTTAAAAGGCTTCTTCCTGGGGGGTGCTTCCCCAGAAGAGGGTGCCACTGTCTCTCCAGCCGGAGCTTCCTCCTGCTCCCCCGCACCCTGTACGGTGCTTACATTGGGGGTAAGGTGTTCTTGGGGGGGGACAGTGACAACAGAGGGTGACTGTTCTGGGGTGACTCTTTTCTTCTCCCTCTTTTTTGGGGGGAGAGGTTCAGATGTCACTGTTTGAGATGGAGCAGTGACATCTTCTGTGGTCCCAGGGGGGACCTGGGCTCTCAAGGGCTTTTCCTTCTCCCTCTGTTCTTTGGGGAGAGGTACAGACGTCACTGTTCCAGATGGGACAGAGACATCTCTTGTGGTCCCAGGATGGACCTGGGCCCCTGAGGGCCCCGCTGTGGTGGGCACAGCGGTACGGGGTGTCTTGGCAGAGGGAGGGGCGGGTGTAGGAGTTGGGATAGGTCCTCTGTTCCCTTTGAGGCAACTCCTGCGAGTATGCCCCAGCTCCTTGCACAAATAGCACCTTACCCCCTCCGTGCCATAGTACACAGTGTATGTTATGCCCTCATAGCGCACCACAAAAGAACCCTCCACAGATTCAGTGCTCCCCGGCAGCAGCAGTTGTACCTGCCGCCTAAATGAGAGCACATGCCTCAGCGCCCTATCTCTACAGCCCAAAGATAATTTTATTATGGGGGACTTAATGTCTCCCAGGGCTTGCAGGTATGGCTTCATGAAGCTATCTGGGATGAAGGGGGGCACATTTGACAGAATGACCTTTGTGCCTAACCCCTCCATGGGCTCTATAGGGATGTATTTCCCCCCTACACTGATGCCTTTCTGCACCAGGGTGTGAGTGGCAGCCAGCGTACGGAGGAAGAAAATGCCCCTCCCATACATTTTGCTGGCCGCCACCACAGCAGAGGGACCCACCACATCAGCCACAGCCCTCACATATATCTCCATGTTTAGGCCAGGAGACATTGGGCACCTCACCCCAAGCTTCCTGCTCAGACAGGGCGTGGCCCCAACATTGTTGTTGCTGGGGCCATCGCCTGCAACTGCCACATGCGCCCATGTTGGAACTGGGACTGCAGGGGTTACGCTGCTAACAGGTGCTGGGGGAGGCGTGGCCAGGGCACTGGAAGGACCAGGCCTAGGGCTGTGACTAAGAGTGTTGCTCCTAGGGGCCACAGTTTTTGGTGTTTTATATCCGGGCGTCGCCCCCGTTGCCGCACTTGTCCTATTCCCCTTTCCAGGCATGATAACAAATAAGCCTCTAAGTCAGGGGAGGGTATTGCTTAGGGAGAGAGGTACAGAGAGGAAACTGTCTCTTTAAGAAGAGATCTCTCTGCAAGGGGGAAAAAACAGCAGCTTTTAAAAAACCTGCTGCAGTTTTAAATCTTTTTCCCCTTATTGGTTACTCTCTCTCTGTTGTAATAAGCAATCACCACAATTTTACAAGTCTTTATAGAAAAGACACAGAGCTCTCAATTGCAAGTGAGAAAGGAATCAGGCTTAAGAAAACAAAAGAGTGAAATTGGAAGTTTAAACAACCAGTAAAAACTCCAGTAGTGAGGGAGGAGAGAGGGGGTAAGACTGCAGTTTTCCAGCCAGCTAAACTGCAGCTATGCTGGGTTAAAACACTGCAGCCCCTGGGTGAAAACCAAAAAACGGTTTTTAATCCTGAAAATGCACCCAAAACCCTCTATAAAACTCCCAGTATACTCACAGTATACTCCCCCACAGATCCACAACAAAATATAATAAAAAAAGAAAGAATAAAGCCGATTCCTTACCAAATGCCTGGGAGCTCTGCACATACGCTTCTGAATGGAAGGAGAAGCAGGATCCAGCCAGGAAAAAAAACACTCACAGCCAAACTGCAAGCAGGCAAGTTCCCCTGAGTGGACCTATTTTGATCTGGTTTGAAACTGATTGGCCGGCGAAGCCGGCCAATTCAGTTAAACAACAATTCTACTTGTTACCAAGTAGAACAAAGAAAAAACCAGTCAAACAAAAAAGTAAATGAATCCAACAAGTACACTGCTAAAGTGCACTTAAAACAGAAGGGTTAATTCTGAAGAACCCTTGATGGGGGGTACCGAGCAAAGCACCCCGCCTAACGCCCACTGGGAGGCAAACTCTGAAACCGTCCCAGTGGACTCGGCGTACGAGTACTCTGCCCGAATACGGGAGTGCACCAGCGCCCGGAACATGGCCACGATGTTTGTTGGGACCCTCCCCTCCAAACACTGCTTCCTGGTTTTACAAATGGCTACCTTAGCCAATGCCAGGAGCAGGTTGACCAGGAGATCCCTAGGCTTATCGTTCCGGGACACTGGGCACCCAAAAATAAAAAGTTGAGGGGAAAAACCCAGCCAGAACTGCAGGAGAAGGCTCCTCAAGAAGGACATGAGGGGCTGCAGTCTAGCGCAACTCGAATAAATGTGATATACGGACTCCCGCTCGCCACAGAAGGGACAGGCGGCGGGGGAGTCCGTGAAGTGTGCCAAATACTCTCCTGTGCTCAGTGCACCGTGGAGGACCCTCCAACCCAAATCCCCGGCGGGACCGGGAACCAAAGATGAATAGAGTTCCCTCCACCGGGGTCTCTCGCCCTCGTTCGCAGGGAATACCCGCCTCCAGATGGTGTCTGGGCGGGTGACAAGGGCGAGGTAATGCACTATATGGAGCACAAGAGAATACAGGACTTTCCTCGGCATGCCGCGGAAACACGCCGGGGACATATCCCCCAACTTGCTGAGGTTGGGGGAAAGAAGAGCCCGAGGGGGTTGCCGTGGCTTCGGTTCCACGCAAAAATCCGGAGAGCTGAAGTTGATAGGCTGACAAGGCTCTCCGGTCTGCAATAACCCCTCAATGAAGGTGCGTGAGTCGGGGTGGATGGCATCCGTAATCTCCTGGATCAAGCGACGAGGGACGCGGGCAGTACGCAGACCCATACGGGGCGCGAGCACCTCTGCTCTTACCCAGTATCGCCGCCCATAGTCCAGGAGGTCCCCGACTCTGGTCACCTGCGCCAGGATTAGCCGGCGGCAAATAGAGGGTGAATCCAACATCCGAGCCCCCACTGCCGGATTATACAGCAGGGGCTCGGCGAGGAAATCAACCCCCACCGCCTGTTCCTTCCTGGTCGCGGAGACCAGTTTCCAGGCCTTAAGTAAGTCCCGATAGTATGCCGGCAGCACCGAGAGGTCTCTACCTAAACCCTCGGGCCTGATGATAAACAGTTGCCGATCATACCTCATATTGCGCAGCTGGCGAAAGAAACTGGTTGCCAGCTGGCACCACTGCGGAGACGGATCTGCGAATAGGTATCTCTGCAGGTATTGGAGGCGGAAAGTGTGTAACTGGGAGCGAACACACACCACTCCCTGTCCACCCTCCTCCAAAGGGAGACACGCAACTCCCGCAGAGACCCAATGCTTCCCTATCCAAAGAAAATCCATCAACTTCCTCTGGATCTTGTTGATAAATTCGGGGGTCGGACCCATGGCTATCAGCCGGTGCCAAAGCTGACTGGCCACCAGCTGATTAATCACCAGGGTTCTTCCCCTGAGGGAAAGCATTCTCGACAGATACACCCATGACCCCAGACGAGCAACGACCCGTTCTTCAAGATCACTGAAGTTTTCCGGGGCCGGGACCTCCGCAGCAGACAGGTAGACTCCCAGATACTTGAGAGTATCGCCCTCCCACGAGACATTCCGAAACGCGGGGGGCAAGGAGTCCACCTGTAAGGGACCCACCAGAATGCCAGAGCACTTGGACCAGTTGATCCGAGCAGAAGAGGCCGCGGTATAGACCTCTTGGCACGCTTGTGCCCGCTCTAGATCATCTAGGTCCTGGGCCACGAGGAGCACGTCATCGGCATAAGCCGACAGGACTACCCGCATGTCAGGTTCCCGCAGCACCAGCCCGGTGAGCCTCCTCCTCAGTAGGCAGAGGAAGGGCTCAATGGCCAGCGCGTACAGTTGCCCAGACAGGGGGCACCCTTGACGTACTCCCCGACCAAACACAAAAGGTGCCGTCAGGGACCAGTTGATCTTCACCAGACACTCTGCAGAGGCGTACAGCATCTGGAGAAAGCCCACAAATTGTGGGCCGAAGCCAAACGCCTGCAGGGTCTGCATAAGGTAACGGTGATCCACTCTGTCAAACGCCTTCTCTTGATCTAGGGACAGGAAGGCGAGTGATAGACCAGTCCTTTGTGCGTAATGCATCAGGTCCCGGACCAGAAAGATGTTGTCATGAATACTCCGGCCCGGGACAGTATAGGACTGGTCGGGGTGAATCACCTCTGCCAGCACGGACTTGAGCCTCAGCGAAAGCGCTTTGGCTACGATCTTATAGTCCGTGCTGAGCAGTGATACCGGTCGCCAGTTGGAAATCTGGCGGAGATCCCCCTTCTTCGGCAGCAGAGACAGTATTGCCCGCCGACACGAAAGGGGCATCTCACCGGTCTCCAGGGCTTCGGCTAGGACCTCGGTGAAATCAGGTCCCAGCATCTCCCAGAAAAACCTGAAGAACTCCACAGTCAGCCCGTCCAGACCTGGCGTCTTTCCGCGGGACATGAGATTGAGGGCTTCAGAGAGCTCGGCCATGGTCAAAGGTAACTCAAGCAGCTCCCTTCCATCCTCACTGACCGTGGGAAGCCCCTCCCATAAGACCCTGCATTTATCTGGCTGGATTGACTCCGGAGAGAAAAGATCTACATAGAATCTCCGGGTTCTGTCCCGGATGCTCTCCGGGTCAGTCAAAGGAGTACCGTCCTCTGCCAACAAGCAGGTGATATGTCTACGGTTTCCCCTCTTTTTCTCCAGCGCGTAGAAGAGTCGCGACCCGCGATCCATCTCGCGAAGGAAGTGGATGCGGGATCGCACATACGCCCCCCGAGCTCTCCGATCTTCCAAGTCCCGGAGAGCGTACTTCCTCTCCACGTACATACTCTGCAGGTATTGGTCTCCTTCCACAGACAGCCTCTTCTCGAGATCGAGCACCTCCTCCCTGAGGGCCTTGATCTCAGCATCGCGCTGCCTGCTGGCACCTCTGGTATACTCCTGACACACGAGGCGCAGATGAACCTTGCCCACGTCCCACCACTGCTCTAACGTGGCAAAGTCTGACCTGCAACCTCTCCAGGCCATCCAAAAGTCTCGGACCGACGTCTCAAACCCCTTGTCCTCCAACAAAGTATTGTTGAAGTGCCAATATGCGGCTGAAGGTGCTGCAGGTAGCAGCGTCACCGTCACGGACGCACAATTGTGGTCCGAAAACGGCGCCAGCCTAATGGCACTGGACTGGGCTCGCGACAGGCTGTGGCTGGAAATATACAGCCTGTCTATCCGGGACCAGGACATCCGTTCACCCCTAAACACCCTAACATGTGTGAACTCAGTGGATGCCTCAGGATGTTGTTCTCGCCAGACGTCTACCAAGGAGTAGCGGGTGATGACCTCCCGCAAGGCCGACGCAGAACACGGGTGTGGCTCCGGACCATTCCGGTCTTTCCGAGCCTCGAGGGTACAGTTAAAATCACCCCCGAGCACCACGTATTCGTTCGTGTCGACTGTCTCCAGGTATTCAGACATTCTGACGAAGAACTGCCTTCTCAGGGGTCCGGTGGCAGGAGCATACACGTTCAGGAAATTAAACGTGTAGTCCTCATGTCGGACCCTGATATGCAACAGGCGACCTGGAACAACCGTTTTGGCAAGCAGCAGCTCAGGTTGAAAGGATTCAGAGAACAGGGTCACCACCCCACAAGATGTCGAAGTGAGGTGGCTGAAAAAGACCTTGCCTCGCCACTCCAGATGCCAGCTGGCTTCAGCCTCTGGAGTGGTATGGGTTTCCTGCAGGAAACTCACAGAATACTTTCCCTTCTGTAAAAAGGAGAGTACCTGGAACCTGCGCAACCCGTCCTTACAGCTGTTTACGTTAAGCGTACCGATGCTCAAAGCCATTGGTAGTCAAAGAGTTTTTCCGTCCCACAGGCGCTCAGGGTGCTATACCCCGAGAAGCCTTTACGTGCTCTCGCATCAATTTGTAGAACTTTAGGGCACGAACATGTTCATTAGACCCTGAGATTCTGGCCTTGCGGTTGGCCCTGGTGTATACAAAAAGAGAGTGGAGAATGAACGAAGCATCCTTCCACTTCTTGAGGGCCAACTTCACCTTCTTTTTTCCTTGCTTGTGAAGGGTATCTCCTAGGAACTCATCTATCTCCTGGGCAGGGATAACGGGGCTCAAGGAGCCCACCGACTCTGCGGTGCCAGAGGATGCCTCACTGAGCCCCAACTCCCCAAGCTCCTCTTGGCTGAAAAACTCAAGACCCCCGCCCCTCTCTGTGGGAGCCTTTCTCAGCCCTAGAGTGGGTCCCCTCTTTGGTGTTTCCACGAGGGGGTCCACTATATCCTCCACATCCAACCCCTGGGTAGAATCTTCAGGGGTATCTGGAGGCGGTATGATGGAGGCAGCGGTCTCCCGAGTGTCCTCGGGGGCCACAGAGGCACCCAGTGCCCTCCTAATCTCCTCTATCGCCGTGTGGATAAATGGGATGCCACAGGTGTTCTCACCAACCGCGGGAGGGCACTCGCCAACCGCGGGAGGGCACTCGCCAACCGCGGGAGGGCACTCGCCAACCGCGGGAGGGCACTCGCCAACCGCTGGAGGGCACTCGCCAACCGCGGGAGGGCACTCGCCAACCGCGGGAGGGCACTCCTCAGCATGCACCTCAAGGAGAGAGTCCAGCTTGGCAGTCATCTCTGACAAAGACCAAAACTCTCTGCGAAGAGGGCTCACGTCAGACACCCTCCAAGTGTATCCTGAATTGCTCGCTAAAGCCTCCTCTCCTACACCTGCCTTCCCCGCTCCATCCTCTAAATCCTCAACCATGGGGGTCAGCCCTAGCCAATCCCCTCCTTCCGGTGACATAAAACCTGACTCGGCCTCAGGCGCTTCACCCAAAGGTGGTACAGCCGGAGGGAGATTCTGGTCGACCCCCGAGTCTCCGAAGACAGCTACTTTCGGTGTGATAGGTTCACCGAAGCACAAGTCCCCGGGGGATGTTCTCCAACTGGGAGGAGTGTTGGAAGGCTTCCCAACGTCCATTTCTAGGGGCAAAGCCTCATGTTGTTGAGCACTTTGACCTTCCACCCCAGGGACGCCGGGTACCTCCTCTTCCCCTTGTATTCCCTCCAGATCTTCGAGGGGGGGGGGCTGCATATTTATGGATTCCGGCTCACACTGGCTAATCCTAACCAGTGGGCCGGACAGGGCCACCCTGTGCGGAATTGCTGTTACATTCCGCTTCGGAGACTTCTGAGGGTGAACGTAATACGGTTCACCCTCCTCGCCCTCCTCAATCACCCTCTTGTTTTTGTTTTTAAAAGGCTTCTTCCTGGGGGGTGCTTCCCCAGAAGAGGGTGCCACTGTCTCTCCAGCCGGAGCTTCCTCCTGCTCCCCCGCACCCTGTACGGTGCTTACATTGGGGGTAAGGTGTTCTTGGGGGGGGACAGTGACAACAGAGGGTGACTGTTCTGGGGTGACTCTTTTCTTCTCCCTCTTTTTTGGGGGGAGAGGTTCAGATGTCACTGTTTGAGATGGAGCAGTGACATCTTCTGTGGTCCCAGGGGGGACCTGGGCTCTCAAGGGCTTTTCCTTCTCCCTCTGTTCTTTGGGGAGAGGTACAGACGTCACTGTTCCAGATGGGACAGCGACATCTCTTGTGGTCCCAGGACGGACCTGGGCCCCTGAGGGCCCCGCTGTGGTGGGCACAGTGGTACGGGGTGTCTTGGCAGAGGGAGGGGTGGGTGTAGGAGTTGGGATAGGTACTCTGTTCCCTTTGAGGCAACTCCTGCGAGTATGCCCCAGCTCCTTGCACAAATAGCACCTTACCCCCTCCGTGCCATAGTACACGGTGTATGTTATGCCCTCGTAGCGCACCCCAAAAGAACCCTCCACAGATTCAGTGCTCCCCGGCAGCAGCAGTTGTACCTGCCGCCTAAATGAGAGCACATGCCTCAGCGCCCTATCTCTACAGCCCAAAGATAATTTTATTATGGGGGACTTAATGTCTCCCAGGGCTTGCAGGTATGGCTTCATGAGGCTATCTGGGATGAAGGGGGGCACATTTGACAGAATGACCTTTGTTCCTAACCCCTCCATTGGCTCTATAGGGATGTATTTCCCCCCTACACTGATGCCTTTCTGCACCAGGGTGTGAGTGGCAGCCAGCGTACGGAGGAAGAAAATGCCCCTCCCATACATTTTGCTGGCCGCCACCACAGCAGAGGGACCCACCACATCAGCCACAGCCCTCACATATATCTCCATGTTTAGGCCAGGAGACATTGGGCACCTCACCCCAAGCTTCCTGCTCAGACAGGGCGTGGCCCCAACATTGTTGTTGCTGGGGCCATCGCCTGCAACTGCCACATGCGCCCATGTTGGAACTGGGACTGCAGGGGTTACGCTGCTAACAGGTGCTGGGGGAGGCGTGGCCAGGGCACTGGAAGGACCAGGCCTAGGGCTGTGACTAAGAGTGTTGCTCCTAGGGGCCACAGTTTTTGGTGTTTTATATCCGGGCGTCGCCCCCGTTGCCGCACTTGTCCTATTCCCCTTTCCAGGCATGATAACAAATAAGCCTCTAAGTCAGGGGAGGGTATTGCTTAGGGAGAGAGGTACAGAGAGGAAACTGTCTCTTTAAGAAGAGATCTCTCTGCAAGGGGAAAAAAACAGCAGCTTTTAAAAAACCTGCTGCAGTTTTAAATCTTTTTCCCCTTATTGGTTACTCTCTCTCTGTTGTAATAAGCAATCACCACAATTTTACAAGTCTTTATAGAAAAGACACAGAGCTCTCAATTGCAAGTGAGAAAGGAATCAGGCTTAAGAAAACAAAAGAGTGAAATTGGAAGTTTAAACAACCAGTAAAAACCTCCAGTAGTGAGGGAGGAGAGAGGGGGTAAGACTGCAGTTTTCCAGCCAGCTAAACTGCAGCTATGCTGGGTTAAAACACTGCAGCCCCTGGGTGAAAACCAAAAACGGGTTTTAATCCTGAAAAAGCACCCAAAACCCTCTATAAAACTCCCAGTATACTCACAGTATACTCCCCCACAGATCCACAACAAAATATAACAAAGAAAGAATAAAGCCGATTCCTTACCAAATGCCTGGGAGCTCTGCACATACGCTTCTGAATGGAAGGAGAAGCAGGATCCAGCCAGGAAAAAACACTCACAGCCAAACTGCAAGCAGGCAAGTTCCCCTGAGTGGAAGATGCTATGGAGTGAGCCCATAACCATTTAAATGTGGGAGGGGGTGAGCTTAAATTAAGTAGGAGGTTGCCAACCTCCAATCAGCTATGACTAGCTGGACACTCATATGCTTATATATATGTTGTGGGTATTTTGGGGGTTTAATTGGAGCTTGTTAAGTGTCCAGTATGTTTTACAATTCTTGTCCAGCTAGTCATAGCTGATTGGAGGTTGGCAACCTCCTACTTAATTTAAGCTCACCCCCTCCCACATTTAAATGGTTATGGGCTCACTCCATAGCATCTTCCACTCAGGGGAACTTGCCTGCTTGCAGTTTGGCTGTGAGTGTTTTTTTTCCTGGCTGGATCCTTCTTCTCCTTCCATTCAGAAGCGTATGTGCAGAGCTCCCAGGCATTTGGTAAGGAATCGGCTTTATTCTTTCTTTATTTGTTATATTTTGTTGTGGATCTGTGGGGGAGTATACTGTGAGTATACTGGGAGTTTTATAGAGGGTTTTGGGTGCTTTTTCAGGATTAAAAACCGTTTTTGGTTTTCACCCAGGGGCTGCAGTGTTTTAACCCAGCATAGCTGCAGTTTAGCTGGCTGGAAAACTGCAGTCTTACCCCCTCTCTCCTCCCTCACTACTGGAGGTTTTTACTGGTTGTTTAAACTTCCAATTTCACTCTTTTGTTTTCTTAAGCCTGATTCCTTTCTCACTTGCAATTGAGAGCTCTGTGTCTTTTCTATAAAGACTTGTAAAATTGTGGTGATTGCTTATTACAACAGAGAGAGAGTAACCAATAAGGGGAAAAAGATTTAAAACTGCAGCAGGTTTTTAAAAGCTGCTGTTTTTTCCCCTTGCAGAGAGATCTCTTCTTAAAGAGACAGTTTCTTCTCTGTACCTCTCTCCCTAAGCAATACCCTCCCCTGACTTAGAGGCTTATTTGTTATCATGCCTGGAAAGGGGAATAGGACAAGTGCGGCAACGGGGGCGACGCCCGGATATAAAACACCAAAAACTGTGGCCCCTAGGAGCAACACTCTTAGTCACAGCCCTAGGCCTGGTCCTTCCAGTGCCCTGGCCACGCCTCCCCCAGCACCTGTTAGCAGCGTAACCCCTGCAGTCCCAGTTCCAACATGGGCGCATGTGGCAGTTGCAGGCGATGGCCCCAGCAACAACAATGTTGGGGCCACGCCCTGTCTGAGCAGGAAGCTTGGGGTGAGGTGCCCAATGTCTCCTGGCCTAAACATGGAGATATATGTGAGGGCTGTGGCTGATGTGGTGGGTCCCTCTGCTGTGGTGGCGGCCAGCAAAATGTATGGGAGGGGCATTTTCTTCCTCCGTACGCTGGCTGCCACTCACACCCTGGTGCAGAAAGGCATCAGTGTAGGGGGGAAATACATCCCTATAGAGCCAATGGAGGGGTTAGGCACAAAGGTCATTCTGTCTAATGTGCCTCCCTTCATCCCAGATAGCCTCATGAAGCCATACCTGCAAGCCCTGGGAGACATTAAGTCCCCCATAATAAAATTATCTTTGGGCTGTAGAGATAGGGCGCTGAGGCATGTGCTCTCATTTAGGCGGCAGGTACAACTGCTGCTGCCGGGGAGCACTGAATCTGTGGAGGGTTCTTTTGGGGTGCGCTACGAGGGCATAACATACACCGTGTACTATGGCACGGAGGGGGTAAGGTGCTATTTGTGCAAGGAGCTGGGGCATACTCGCAGGAGTTGCCTCAAAGGGAACAGAGTACCTATCCCAACTCCTACACCCACCCCTCCCTCTGCCAAGACACCCCGTACCGCTGTGCCCACCACAGCGGGGCCCTCAGGGGCCCAGGTCCGTCCTGGGACCACAAGAGATGTCGCTGTCCCATCTGGAACAGTGACGTCTGTACCTCTCCCCAAAGAACAGAGGGAGAAGGAAAAGCCCTTGAGAGCCCAGGTCCCCCCTGGGACCACAGAAGATGTCACTGCTCCATCTCAAACAGTGACATCTGAACCTCTCCCCCCAAAAAAGAGGGAGAAGAAAAGAGTCACCCCAGAACAGTCACCCTCTGTTGTCACTGTCCCCCCCCAAGAACACCTTACCCCCAATGTAAGCACCGTACAGGGTGCGGGGGAGCAGGAGGAAGCTCCGGCTGGAGAGACAGTGGCACCCTATTCTGGGGAAGCACCCCCCAGGAAGAAGCCTTTTAAAAACAAAAACAAGAGGGTGATTGAGGAGGGCGAGGAGGGTGAACCGTATTACGTTCACCCTCAGAAGTCTCCGAAGCGGAATGTAACAGCAATTCCGCACAGGGTGGCCCTGTCCGGCCCACTGGTTAGGATTAGCCAGTGTGAGACGGAATCCATAAATATGCAGCCCCCCCCCCTCGAAGATCTGGAGGGAATACAAGGGGAAGAGGAGGTACCCGGCGTCCCTGGGGTGGAAGGTCAAAGTGCTCAACAACATGAGGCTTTGCCCCTAGAAATGGACGTTGGGAAGCCTTCCAACACTCCTCCCAGTTGGAGAACATCCCCCGGGGACTTGTGCTTCGGTGAACCTATCACACCGAAAGTAGCTGTCTTCGGAGACTCGGGGGTCGACCAGAATCTCCCTCCGGCTGTACCACCTTTGGGTGAAGCGCCTGAGGCCGAGTCAGGTTTTATGTCACCGGAAGGAGGGGATTGGCTAGGGCTGACCCCCATGGTTGAGGATTTAGAGGATGGAGCGGGGAAGGCAGGTGTAGGAGAGGAGGCTTTAGCGAGCAATTCAGGATACACTTGGAGGGTGTCTGACGTGAGCCCTCTTCGCAGAGAGTTTTGGTCTTTGTCAGAGATGACTGCCAAGCTGGACTCTCTCCTTGGGGTGCATGCTGAGGAGTGCCCTCCCGCGGTTGGCGAGTGCCCTCCAGCGGTTGGCGAGTGCCCTCCAGCGGTTGGCGAGTGCCCTCCAGCGGTTGGCGAGTGCCCTCCCGCGGTTGGCGAGTGCCCTCCCGCGGTTGGTGAGTGCCCTCCCGCGGTTGGTGAGAACACCTGTGGCATCCCATTTATCCACACGGCGATAGAGGAGATTAGGAGGGCACTGGGTGCCTCTGTGGCCCCCGAGGACACTCGGGAGACCGCTGCCTCCATCATACCGCCTCCAGATACCCCTGAAGATTCTACCCAGGGGTTGGATGTGGAGGATATAGTGGACCCCCTCGTGGAAACACCAAAGAGGGGACCCACTCTAGGGCTGAGAAAGGCTCCCACAGAGAGGGGCGGGGGTCTTGAGTTTTTCAGCCAAGAGGAGCTTGGGGAGTTGGGGCTCAGTGAGGCATCCTCTGGCACCGCAGAGTCGGTGGGCTCCTTGAGCCCCGTTATCCCTGCCCAGGAGATAGATGAGTTCCTAGGAGATACCCTTCACAAGCAAGGAAAAAAGAAGGTGAAGTTGGCCCTCAAGAAGTGGAAGGATGCTTCGTTCATTCTCCACTCTCTTTTTGTATACACCAGGGCCAACCGCAAGGCCAGAATCTCAGGGTCTAATGAACATGTTCGTGCCCTAAAATTCTACAAATTGATGCGAGAGCACGTAAAGGCTTCTCGGGGTATAGCACCCTGAGCGCCTGTGGGACGGAAAAACTCTTTGACTACCAATGGCTTTGAGCATCGGTACGCTTAACGTAAACAGCTGTAAGGACGGGTTGCGCAGGTTCCAGGTACTCTCCTTTTTACAGAAGGGAAAGTATTCTGTGAGTTTCCTGCAGGAAACCCATACCACTCCAGAGGCTGAAGCCAGCTGGCATCTGGAGTGGCGAGGCAAGGTCTTTTTCAGCCACCTCACTTCGACATCTTGTGGGGTGGTGACCCTGTTCTCTGAATCCTTTCAACCTGAGCTGCTGCTTGCCAAAACGGTTGTTCCAGGTCGCCTGTTGCATATCAGGGTCCGACACGAGGACTACACGTTTAATTTCCTGAACGTGTATGCTCCTGCCACCGGACCCCTGAGAAGGCAGTTCTTCGTCAGAATGTCTGAATACCTGGAGACAGTCGACACGAACGAATACGTGGTGCTCGGGGGTGATTTTAACTGTACCCTCGAGGCTCGGAAAGACCGGAATGGTCCGGAGCCACACCCGTGTTCTGCGTCGGCCTTGCGGGAGGTCATCACCCGCTACTCCTTGGTAGACGTCTGGCGAGAACAACATCCTGAGGCATCCACTGAGTTCACACATGTTAGGGTGTTTAGGGGTGAACGGATGTCCTGGTCCCGGATAGACAGGCTGTATATTTCCAGCCACAGCCTGTCGCGAGCCCAGTCCAGTGCCATTAGGCTGGCGCCGTTTTCGGACCACAATTGTGCGTCCGTGACGGTGACGCTGCTACCTGCAGCACCTTCAGCCGCATATTGGCACTTCAACAATACTTTGTTGGAGGACAAGGGGTTTGAGACGTCGGTCCGAGACTTTTGGATGGCCTGGAGAGGTTGCAGGTCAGACTTTGCCACGTTAGAGCAGTGGTGGGACGTGGGCAAGGTTCATCTGCGCCTCGTGTGTCAGGAGTATACCAGAGGTGCCAGCAGGCAGCGCGATGCTGAGATCAAGGCCCTCAGGGAGGAGGTGCTCGATCTCGAGAGGAGGCTGTCTGTGGAAGGAGACCAATACCTGCAGAGTATGTACGTGGAGAGGAAGTACGCTCTCCGGGACTTGGAAGATCGGAGAGCTCGGGGGGCGGGGCGTATGTGCGATCCCGCATCCACTTCCTTCGCGAGATGGATCGCGGGTCGCGACTCTTCTACGCGCTGGAGAAAAAGAGGGGAAACCGTAGACATATCACCTGCTTGTTGGCAGAGGACGGTACTCCTTTGACTGACCCGGAGAGCATCCGGGACAGAACCCGGAGATTCTATGTAGATCTTTTCTCTCCGGAGTCAATCCAGCCAGATAAATGCAGGGTCTTATGGGAGGGGCTTCCCACGGTCAGTGAGGATGGAAGGGAGCTGCTTGAGTTACCTTTGACCATGGCCGAGCTCTCTGAAGCCCTCAATCTCATGTCCCGCGGAAAAACGCCGGGTCTGGACGGGCTGACTGTGGAGTTCTTCAGGTTTTTCTGGGAGATGCTGGGACCTGATTTCACCGAGGTCCTAGCCGAAGCCCTGGAGACCGGTGAGATGCCCCTTTCGTGTCGGCGGGCAATACTGTCTCTGCTGCCGAAGAAGGGGGATCTCCGCCAGATTTCCAACTGGCGACCGGTATCACTGCTCAGCACGGACTATAAGATCGTAGCCAAAGCGCTTTCGCTGAGGCTCAAGTCCGTGCTGGCAGAGGTGATTCACCCCGACCAGTCCTATACTGTCCCGGGCCGGAGTATTCATGACAACATCTTTCTGGTCCGGGACCTGATGCATTACGCACAAAGGACTGGTCTATCACTCGCCTTCCTGTCCCTAGATCAAGAGAAGGCGTTTGACAGAGTGGATCACCGTTACCTTATGCAGACCCTGCAGGCGTTTGGCTTCGGCCCACAATTTGTGGGCTTTCTCCAGATGCTGTACGCCTCTGCAGAGTGTCTGGTGAAGATCAACTGGTCCCTGACGGCACCTTTTGTGTTTGGTCGGGGAGTACGTCAAGGGTGCCCCCTGTCTGGGCAACTGTACGCGCTGGCCATTGAGCCCTTCCTCTGCCTACTGAGGAGGAGGCTCACCGGGCTGGTGCTGCGGGAACCTGACATGCGGGTAGTCCTGTCGGCTTATGCCGATGACGTGCTCCTCGTGGCCCAGGACCTAGATGATCTAGAGCGGGCACAAGCGTGCCAAGAGGTCTATACCGCGGCCTCTTCTGCTCGGATCAACTGGTCCAAGTGTTCTGGCATTCTGGTGGGTCCCTTACAGGTGGACTCCTTGCCCCCCGCGTTTCGGAATGTCTCGTGGGAGGGCGATACTCTCAAGTATCTGGGAGTCTACCTGTCTGCTGCGGAGGTCCCGGCCCCGGAAAACTTCAGTGATCTTGAAGAACGGGTCGTTGCTCGTCTGGGGTCATGGGTGTATCTGTCGAGAATGCTTATCCCTCAGGGGAAGAACCCTGGTGATTAATCAGCTGGTGGCCAGTCAGCTTTGGCACCGGCTGATAGCCATGGGTCCGACCCCCGAGTTTATCAACAAGATCCAGAGGAAGTTGATGGATTTTCTTTGGATAGGGAAGCATTGGGTCTCTGCGGGAGTTGCGTGTCTCCCTTTGGAGGAGGGTGGACAGGGAGTGGTGTGTGTTCGCTCCCAGTTACACACTTTCCGCCTCCAATACCTGCAGAGATACCTATTCGCAGATCCGTCTCCGCAGTGGTGCCAGCTGGCAACCAGTTTCTTTCGCCAGCTGCGCAATATGAGGTATGATCGGCAACTGTTTATCATCAGGCCCGAGGGTTTAGGTAGAGACCTCTCGGTGCTGCCGGCATACTATCGGGACTTACTTAAGGCCTGGAAACTGGTCTCCGCGACCAGGAAGGAACAGGCGGTGGGGGTTGATTTCCTCGCCGAGCCCCTGCTGTATAATCCGGCAGTGGGGGCTCGGATGTTGGATTCACCCTCTATTTGCCGCCGGCTAATCCTGGCGCAGGTGACCAGAGTCGGGGATCTCCTGGACTATGGGCGGCGATACTGGGTAAGAGCAGAGGTGCTCGCGCCCCGTATGGGTCTGCGTACTGCCCGCGTCCCTCGTCGCTTGATCCAGGAGATTACGGATGCCATCCACCCCGACTCACGCACCTTCATTGAGGGGTTATTGCAGACCGGAGAGCCTTGTCAGCCTATCAACTTCAGCTCTCCGGATTTTTGCGTGGAACCGAAGCCACGGCAACCCCCTCGGGCTCTTCTTTCCCCCAACCTCAGCAAGTTGGGGGATATGTCCCCGGCGTGTTTCCGCGGCATGCCGAGGAAAGTCCTGTATTCTCTTGTGCTCCATATAGTGCATTACCTCGCCCTTGTCACCCGCCCAGACACCATCTGGAGGCGGGTATTCCCTGCAAACGAGGGCGAGAGACCCCGGTGGAGGGAACTCTATTCATCTTTGGTTCCCGGTCCCGCCGGGGATTTGGGTTGGAGGGTCCTCCACGGTGCACTGAGCACAGGAGAGTATTTGGCACACTTCACGGACTCCCCCGCCGCCTGTCCCTTCTGTGGCGAGCGGGAGTCCGTATATCACATTTATTCAAGTTGCGCTAGACTGCAGCCCCTCATGTCCTTCTTGAGGAGCCTTCTCCTGCAGTTCTGGCTGGGTTTTTCCCCTCAACTTTTTATTTTTGGGTGCCCAGTGTCCCGGAACGATAAGCCTAGGGATCTCCTGGTCAACCTGCTCCTGGCATTGGCTAAGGTAGCCATTTGTAAAACCAGGAAGCAGTGTTTGGAGGGGAGGGTCCCAACAAACATCGTGGCCATGTTCCGGGCGCTGGTGCACTCCCGTATTCGGGCAGAGTACTCGTACGCCGAGTCCACTGGGACGGTTTCAGAGTTTGCCTCCCAGTGGGCGTTAGGCGGGGTGCTTTGCTCGGTACCCCCCATCAAGGGTTCTTCAGAATTAACCCTTCTGTTTTAAGTGCACTTTAGCAGTGTACTTGTTGGATTCATTTACTTTTTTGTTTGACTGGTTTTTTCTTTGTTCTACTTGGTAACAAGTAGAATTGTTGTTTAACTGAATTGGCCGGCTTCGCCGGCCAATCAGTTTCAAACCAGATCAAAATAGGTCCACTCAGGGGAACTTGCCTGCTTGCAGTTTGGCTGTGACATCTCTAATACAGAGTGCTTTTCCTGGTAATGTACAGGTTAATAAAAGCTTCAGTCAGACAGAACTTTGGCTTGCAGTTTGGCTGAGACATCTCTAATACAGAGTGCTTTTCCTGGTAATGTACAGGTTCATAAAAGCTTCAGTCAGACAGAACTTTACAGCTAATATTGACAGATTTACTATAAATCATTCTTCCTGTTATTAAACAGGTTATTAAGAATTTATATTAGCGTTAGGGACCCCTGATATGTGGTCTGCCTTGGCGTTGGCTCAGGGGCTTACAACAATTTTGGCCAAAAATGTCAAACTAAAAGACCATTTACTTATTAGTTATTCCATATATATTTAGGCACTGTACCGTGTATGAGTCTCACTAGATGTGCTAAAAACTGAGCTCTGTCTGTGTTTTATGTTATGTCTCTGGTTTTAATGCAATTGCCAGCTCAGTAGCACTCTTCTGACACTCATATGCTTATATATATGTTGTGGGTATTTTGGGGGTTTAATTGGAGCTTGTTAAGTGTCCAGTATGTTTTACAATTCTTGTCCAGCTAGTCATAGCTGATTGGAGGTTGGCAACCTCCTACTTAATTTAAGCTCACCCCCTCCCACATTTAAATGGTTATGGGCTCACTCCATAGCATCTTCCACTCAGGGGAACTTGCCTGCTTGCAGTTTGGCTGTGAGTGTTTTTTTTCCTGGCTGGATCCTGCTTCTCCTTCCATTCAGAAGCGTATGTGCAGAGCTCCCAGGCATTTGGTAAGGAATCGGCTTTATTCTTTCTTTTTTTATTATATTTTGTTGTGGATCTGTGGGGGAGTATACTGTGAGTATACTGGGAGTTTTATAGAGGGTTTTGGGTGCATTTTCAGGATTAAAAACCGTTTTTTGGTTTTCACCCAGGGGCTGCAGTGTTTTAACCCAGCATAGCTGCAGTTTAGCTGGCTGGAAAACTGCAGTCTTACCCCCTCTCTCCTCCCTCACTACTGGAGTTTTTACTGGTTGTTTAAACTTCCAATTTCACTCTTTTGTTTTCTTAAGCCTGATTCCTTTCTCACTTGCAATTGAGAGCTCTGTGTCTTTTCTATAAAGACTTGTAAAATTGTGGTGATTGCTTATTACAACAGAGAGAGAGTAACCAATAAGGGGAAAAAGATTTAAAACTGCAGCAGGTTTTTTAAAAGCTGCTGTTTTTTCCCCCTTGCAGAGAGATCTCTTCTTAAAGAGACAGTTTCCTCTCTGTACCTCTCTCCCTAAGCAATACCCTCCCCTGACTTAGAGGCTTATTTGTTATCATGCCTGGAAAGGGGAATAGGACAAGTGCGGCAACGGGGGCGACGCCCGGATATAAAACACCAAAAACTGTGGCCCCTAGGAGCAACACTCTTAGTCACAGCCCTAGGCCTGGTCCTTCCAGTGCCCTGGCCACGCCTCCCCCAGCACCTGTTAGCAGCGTAACCCCTGCAGTCCCAGTTCCAACATGGGCGCATGTGGCAGTTGCAGGCGATGGCCCCAGCAACAACAATGTTGGGGCCACGCCCTGTCTGAGCAGGAAGCTTGGGGTGAGGTGCCCAATGTCTCCTGGCCTAAACATGGAGATATATGTGAGGGCTGTGGCTGATGTGGTGGGTCCCTCTGCTGTGGTGGCGGCCAGCAAAATGTATGGGAGGGGCATTTTCTTCCTCCGTACGCTGGCTGCCACTCACACCCTGGTGCAGAAAGGCATCAGTGTAGGGGGGAAATACATCCCTATAGAGCCAATGGAGGGGTTAGGCACAAAGGTCATTCTGTCAAATGTGCCCCCCTTCATCCCAGATAGCCTCATGAAGCCATACCTGCAAGCCCTGGGAGACATTAAGTCCCCCATAATAAAATTATCTTTGGGCTGTAGAGATAGGGCGCTGAGGCATGTGCTCTCATTTAGGCGGCAGGTACAACTGCTGCTGCCGGGGAGCACTGAATCTGTGGAGGGTTCTTTTGGGGTGCGCTACGAGGGCATAACATACACCGTGTACTATGGCACGGAGGGGGTAAGGTGCTATTTGTGCAAGGAGCTGGGGCATACTCGCAGGAGTTGCCTCAAAGGGAACAGAGTACCTATCCCAACTCCTACACCCACCCCTCCCTCTGCCAAGACACCCCGTACCACTGTGCCCACCACAGCGGGGCCCTCAGGGGCCCAGGTCCGTCCTGGGACCACAAGAGATGTCGCTGTCCCATCTGGAACAGTGACGTCTGTACCTCTCCCCAAAGAACAGAGGGAGAAGGAAAAGCCCTTGAGAGCCCAGGTCCCCCCTGGGACCACAGAAGATGTCACTGCTCCATCTCAAACAGTGACATCTGAACCTCTCCCCCCAAAAAAGAGGGAGAAGAAAAGAGTCACCCCAGAACAGTCACCCTCTGTTGTCACTGTCCCCCCCCAAGAACACCTTACCCCCAATGTAAGCACCGTACAGGGTGCGGGGGAGCAGGAGGAAGCTCCGGCTGGAGAGACAGTGGCACCCTCTTCTGGGGAAGCACCCCCCAGGAAGAAGCCTTTTAAAAACAAAAACAAGAGGGTGATTGAGGAGGGCGAGGAGGGTGAACCGTATTACGTTCACCCTCAGAAGTCTCCGAAGCGGAATGTAACAGCAATTCCGCACAGGGTGGCCCTGTCCGGCCCACTGGTTAGGATTAGCCAGTGTGAGCCAGAATCCATAAATATGCAGCCCCCCCCCCTCGAAGATCTGGAGGGAATACAAGGGGAAGAGGAGGTACCCGGCGTCCCTGGGGTGGAAGGTCAAAGTGCTCAACAACATGAGGCTTTGCCCCTAGAAATGGACGTTGGGAAGCCTTCCAACACTCCTCCCAGTTGGAGAACATCCCCCGGGGACTTGTGCTTCGGTGAACCTATCACACCGAAAGTAGCTGTCTTCGGAGACTCGGGGGTCGACCAGAATCTCCCTCCGGCTGTACCACCTTTGGGTGAAGCGCCTGAGGCCGAGTCAGGTTTTATGTCACCGGAAGGAGGGGATTGGCTAGGGCTGACCCCCATGGTTGAGGATTTAGAGGATGGAGCGGGGAAGGCAGGTGTAGGAGAGGAGGCTTTAGCGAGCAATTCAGGATACACTTGGAGGGTGTCTGACGTGAGCCCTCTTCGCAGAGAGTTTTGGTCTTTGTCAGAGATGACTGCCAAGCTGGACTCTCTCCTTGGGGTGCATGCTGAGGAGTGCCCTCCCGCGGTTTGGCGAGTGCCCTCCAGCGGTTGGCGAGTGCCCTCCCGCGGTTGGCGAGTGCCCTCCCGCGGTTGGCGAGTGCCCTCCCGCGGTGGGCGAGTGCCCTCCCGCGGTTGGCGAGTGCCCTCCCGCGGTTGGCGAGTGCCCTCCCGCGGTTGGTGAGAACACCTGTGGCATCCCATTTATCCACACGGCGATAGAGGAGATTAGGAGGGCACTGGGTGCCTCTGTGGCCCCCGAGGACACTCGGGAGACCGCTGCCTCCATCATACCGCCTCCAGATACCCCTGAAGATTCTACCCAGGGGTTGGATGTGGAGGATATAGTGGACCCCCTCGTGGAAACACCAAAGAGGGGACCCACTCTAGGGCTGAGAAAGGCTCCCACAGAGAGGGGCGGGGGTCTTGAGTTTTTCAGCCAAGAGGAGCTTGGGGAGTTGGGGCTCAGTGAGGCATCCTCTGGCACCGCAGAGTCGGTGGGCTCCTTGAGCCCCGTTATCCCTGCCCAGGAGATAGATGAGTTCCTAGGAGATACCCTTCACAAGCAAGGAAAAAAGAAGGTGAAGTTGGCCCTCAAGAAGTGGAAGGATGCTTCGTTCATTCTCCACTCTCTTTTTGTATACACCAGGGCCAACCGCAAGGCCAGAATCTCAGGGTCTAATGAACATGTTCGTGCCCTAAAGTTCTACAAATTGATGCGAGAGCACGTAAAGGCTTCTCGGGGTATAGCACCCTGAGCGCCTGTGGGACGGAAAAACTCTTTGACTACCAATGGCTTTGAGCATCGGTACGCTTAACGTAAACAGCTGTAAGGACGGGTTGCGCAGGTTCCAGGTACTCTCCTTTTTACAGAAGGGAAAGTATTCTGTGAGTTTCCTGCAGGAAACCCATACCACTCCAGAGGCTGAAGCCAGCTGGCATCTGGAGTGGCGAGGCAAGGTCTTTTTCAGCCACCTCACTTCGACATCTTGTGGGGTGGTGACCCTGTTCTCTGAATCCTTTCAACCTGAGCTGCTGCTTGCCAAAACGGTTGTTCCAGGTCGCCTGTTGCATATCAGGGTCCGACACGAGGACTACACGTTTAATTTCCTGAACGTGTATGCTCCTGCCACCGGACCCCTGAGAAGGCAGTTCTTCGTCAGAATGTCTGAATACCTGGAGACAGTCGACACGAACGAATACGTGGTGCTCGGGGGTGATTTTAACTGTACCCTCGAGGCTCGGAAAGACCGGAATGGTCCGGAGCCACACCCGTGTTCTGCGTCGGCCTTGCGGGAGGTCATCACCCGCTACTCCTTGGTAGACGTCTGGCGAGAACAACATCCTGAGGCATCCACTGAGTTCACACATGTTAGGGTGTTTAGGGGTGAACGGATGTCCTGGTCCCGGATAGACAGGCTGTATATTTCCAGCCACAGCCTGTCGCGAGCCCAGTCCAGTGCCATTAGGCTGGCGCCGTTTTCGGACCACAATTGTGCGTCCGTGACGGTGACGCTGCTACCTGCAGCACCTTCAGCCGCATATTGGCACTTCAACAATACTTTGTTGGAGGACAAGGGGTTTGAGACGTCGGTCCGAGACTTTTGGATGGCCTGGAGAGGTTGCAGGTCAGACTTTGCCACGTTAGAGCAGTGGTGGGACGTGGGCAAGGTTCATCTGCGCCTCGTGTGTCAGGAGTATACCAGAGGTGCCAGCAGGCAGCGCAATGCTGAGATCAAGGCCCTCAGGGAGGAGGTGCTCGATCTCGAGAAGAGGCTGTCTGTGGAAGGAGACCAATACCTGCAGAGTATGTACGTGGAGAGGAAGTACGCTCTCCGGGACTTGGAAGATCGGAGAGCTCGGGGGGCGTATGTGCGATCCCGCATCCACTTCCTTCGCGAGATGGATCGCGGGTCGCGACTCTTCTACGCGCTGGAGAAAAAGAGGGGAAACCGTAGACATATCACCTGCTTGTTGGCAGAGGACGGTACTCCTTTGACTGACCCGGAGAGCATCCGGGACAGAACCCGGAGATTCTATGTAGATCTTTTCTCTCCGGAGTCAATCCAGCCAGATAAATGCAGGGTCTTATGGGAGGGGCTTCCCACGGTCAGTGAGGATGGAAGGGAGCTGCTTGAGTTACCTTTGACCATGGCCGAGCTCTCTGAAGCCCTCAATCTCATGTCCCGCGGAAAAACGCCGGGTCTGGACGGGCTGACTGTGGAGTTCTTCAGGTTTTTCTGGGAGATGCTGGGACCTGATTTCACCGAGGTCCTAGCCGAAGCCCTGGAGACCGGTGAGATGCCCCTTTCGTGTCGGCGGGCAATACTGTCTCTGCTGCCGAAGAAGGGGGATCTCCGCCAGATTTCCAACTGGCGACCGGTATCACTGCTCAGCACGGACTATAAGATCGTAGCCAAAGCGCTTTCGCTGAGGCTCAAGTCCGTGCTGGCAGAGGTGATTCACCCCGACCAGTCCTATACTGTCCCGGGCCGGAGTATTCATGACAACATCTTTCTGGTCCGGGACCTGATGCATTACGCACAAAGGACTGGTCTATCACTCGCCTTCCTGTCCCTAGATCAAGAGAAGGCGTTTGACAGAGTGGATCACCGTTACCTTATGCAGACCCTGCAGGCGTTTGGCTTCGGCCCACAATTTGTGGGCTTTCTCCAGATGCTGTACGCCTCTGCAGAGTGTCTGGTGAAGATCAACTGGTCCCTGACGGCACCTTTTGTGTTTGGTCGGGGAGTACGTCAAGGGTGCCCCCTGTCTGGGCAACTGTACGCGCTGGCCATTGAGCCCTTCCTCTGCCTACTGAGGAGGAGGCTCACCGGGCTGGTGCTGCGGGAACCTGACATGCGGGTAGTCCTGTCGGCTTATGCCGATGACGTGCTCCTCGTGGCCCAGGACCTAGATGATCTAGAGCGGGCACAAGCGTGCCAAGAGGTCTATACCGCGGCCTCTTCTGCTCGGATCAACTGGTCCAAGTGCTCTGGCATTCTGGTGGGTCCCTTACAGGTGGACTCCTTGCCCCCCGCGTTTCGGAATGTCTCGTGGGAGGGCGATACTCTCAAGTATCTGGGAGTCTACCTGTCTGCTGCGGAGGTCCCGGCCCCGGAAAACTTCAGTGATCTTGAAGAACGGGTCGTTGCTCGTCTGGGGTCATGGGTGTATCTGTCGAGAATGCTTTCCCTCAGGGGAAGAACCCTGGTGATTAATCAGCTGGTGGCCAGTCAGCTTTGGCACCGGCTGATAGCCATGGGTCCGACCCCCGAATTTATCAACAAGATCCAGAGGAAGTTGATGGATTTTCTTTGGATAGGGAAGCATTGGGTCTCTGCGGGAGTTGCGTGTCTCCCTTTGGAGGAGGGTGGACAGGGAGTGGTGTGTGTTCGCTCCCAGTTACACACTTTCCGCCTCCAATACCTGCAGAGATACCTATTCGCAGATCCGTCTCCGCAGTGGTGCCAGCTGGCAACCAGTTTCTTTCGCCAGCTGCGCAATATGAGGTATGATCGGCAACTGTTTATCATCAGGCCCGAGGGTTTAGGTAGAGACCTCTCGGTGCTGCCGGCATACTATCGGGACTTACTTAAGGCCTGGAAACTGGTCTCCGCGACCAGGAAGGAACAGGCGGTGGGGGTTGATTTCCTCGCCGAGCCCCTGCTGTATAATCCGGCAGTGGGGGCTCGGATGTTGGATTCACCCTCTATTTGCCGCCGGCTAATCCTGGCGCAGGTGACCAGAGTCGGGGATCTCCTGGACTATGGGCGGCGATACTGGGTAAGAGCAGAGGTGCTCGCGCCCCGTATGGGTCTGCGTACTGCCCGCGTCCCTCGTCGCTTGATCCAGGAGATTACGGATGCCATCCACCCCGACTCACGCACCTTCATTGAGGGGTTATTGCAGACCGGAGAGCCTTGTCAGCCTATCAACTTCAGCTCTCCGGATTTTTGCGTGGAACCGAAGCCACGGCAGCCCCCTCGGGCTCTTCTTTCCCCCAACCTCAGCAAGTTGGGGGATATGTCCCCGGCGTGTTTCCGCGGCATGCCGAGGAAAGTCCTGTATTCTCTTGTGCTCCATATAGTGCATTACCTCGCCCTTGTCACCCGCCCAGACACCATCTGGAGGCGGGTATTCCCTGCGAACGAGGGCGAGAGACCCCGGTGGAGGGAACTCTATTCATCTTTGGTTCCCGGTCCCGCCGGGGATTTGGGTTGGAGGGTCCTCCACGGTGCACTGAGCACAGGAGAGTATTTGGCACACTTCACGGACTCCCCCGCCGCCTGTCCCTTCTGTGGCGAGCGGGAGTCCGTATATCACATTTATTCGAGTTGCGCTAGACTGCAGCCCCTCATGTCCTTCTTGAGGAGCCTTCTCCTGCAGTTCTGGCTGGGTTTTTCCCCTCAACTTTTTATTTTTGGGTGCCCAGTGTCCCGGAACGATAAGCCTAGGGATCTCCTGGTCAACCTGCTCCTGGCATTGGCTAAGGTAGCCATTTGTAAAACCAGGAAGCAGTGTTTGGAGGGGAGGGTCCCAACAAACATCGTGGCCATGTTCCGGGCGCTGGTGCACTCCCGTATTCGGGCAGAGTACTCGTACGCCGAGTCCACTGGGACGGTTTCAGAGTTTGCCTCCCAGTGGGCGTTAGGCGGGGTGCTTTGCTCGGTACCCCCCATCAAGGGTTCTTCAGAATTAACCCTTCTGTTTTAAGTGCACTTTAGCAGTGTACTTGTTGGATTCATTTACTTTTTTGTTTGACTGGTTTTTTCTTTGTTCTACTTGGTAACAAGTAGAATTGTTGTTTAACTGAATTGGCCGGCTTCGCCGGCCAATCAGTTTCAAACCAGATCAAAATAGGTCCACTCAGGGGAACTTGCCTGCTTGCAGTTTGGCTGTGAGTGTTTTTTTTCCTGGCTGGATCCTGCTTCTCCTTCCATTCAGAAGCGTATGTGCAGAGCTCCCAGGCATTTGGTAAGGAATCGGCTTTATTCTTTCTTTTTTTATTATATTTTGTTGTGGATCTGTGGGGGAGTATACTGTGAGTATACTGGGAGTTTTATAGAGGGTTTTGGGTGCATTTTCAGGATTAAAAACCGTTTTTTGGTTTTCACCCAGGGGCTGCAGTGTTTTAACCCAGCATAGCTGCAGTTTAGCTGGCTGGAAAACTGCAGTCTTACCCCCTCTCTCCTCCCTCACTACTGGAGTTTTTACTGGTTGTTTAAACTTCCAATTTCACTCTTTTGTTTTCTTAAGCCTGATTCCTTTCTCACTTGCAATTGAGAGCTCTGTGTCTTTTCTATAAAGACTTGTAAAATTGTGGTGATTGCTTATTACAACAGAGAGAGAGTAACCAATAAGGGGAAAAAGATTTAAAACTGCAGCAGGTTTTTTAAAAGCTGCTGTTTTTTCCCCCTTGCAGAGAGATCTCTTCTTAAAGAGACAGTTTCCTCTCTGTACCTCTCTCCCTAAGCAATACCCTCCCCTGACTTAGAGGCTTATTTGTTATCATGCCTGGAAAGGGGAATAGGACAAGTGCGGCAACGGGGGCGACGCCCGGATATAAAACACCAAAAACTGTGGCCCCTAGGAGCAACACTCTTAGTCACAGCCCTAGGCCTGGTCCTTCCAGTGCCCTGGCCACGCCTCCCCCAGCACCTGTTAGCAGCGTAACCCCTGCAGTCCCAGTTCCAACATGGGCGCATGTGGCAGTTGCAGGCGATGGCCCCAGCAACAACAATGTTGGGGCCACGCCCTGTCTGAGCAGGAAGCTTGGGGTGAGGTGCCCAATGTCTCCTGGCCTAAACATGGAGATATATGTGAGGGCTGTGGCTGATGTGGTGGGTCCCTCTGCTGTGGTGGCGGCCAGCAAAATGTATGGGAGGGGCATTTTCTTCCTCCGTACGCTGGCTGCCACTCACACCCTGGTGCAGAAAGGCATCAGTGTAGGGGGGAAATACATCCCTATAGAGCCAATGGAGGGGTTAGGCACAAAGGTCATTCTGTCAAATGTGCCCCCCTTCATCCCAGATAGCCTCATGAAGCCATACCTGCAAGCCCTGGGAGACATTAAGTCCCCCATAATAAAATTATCTTTGGGCTGTAGAGATAGGGCGCTGAGGCATGTGCTCTCATTTAGGCGGCAGGTACAACTGCTGCTGCCGGGGAGCACTGAATCTGTGGAGGGTTCTTTTGGGGTGCGCTACGAGGGCATAACATACACCGTGTACTATGGCACGGAGGGGGTAAGGTGCTATTTGTGCAAGGAGCTGGGGCATACTCGCAGGAGTTGCCTCAAAGGGAACAGAGTACCTATCCCAACTCCTACACCCACCCCTCCCTCTGCCAAGACACCCCGTACCACTGTGCCCACCACAGCGGGGCCCTCAGGGGCCCAGGTCCGTCCTGGGACCACAAGAGATGTCGCTGTCCCATCTGGAACAGTGACGTCTGTACCTCTCCCCAAAGAACAGAGGGAGAAGGAAAAGCCCTTGAGAGCCCAGGTCCCCCCTGGGACCACAGAAGATGTCACTGCTCCATCTCAAACAGTGACATCTGAACCTCTCCCCCCAAAAAAGAGGGAGAAGAAAAGAGTCACCCCAGAACAGTCACCCTCTGTTGTCACTGTCCCCCCCCAAGAACACCTTACCCCCAATGTAAGCACCGTACAGGGTGCGGGGGAGCAGGAGGAAGCTCCGGCTGGAGAGACAGTGGCACCCTCTTCTGGGGAAGCACCCCCCAGGAAGAAGCCTTTTAAAAACAAAAACAAGAGGGTGATTGAGGAGGGCGAGGAGGGTGAACCGTATTACGTTCACCCTCAGAAGTCTCCGAAGCGGAATGTAACAGCAATTCCGCACAGGGTGGCCCTGTCCGGCCCACTGGTTAGGATTAGCCAGTGTGAGCCAGAATCCATAAATATGCAGCCCCCCCCCCTCGAAGATCTGGAGGGAATACAAGGGGAAGAGGAGGTACCCGGCGTCCCTGGGGTGGAAGGTCAAAGTGCTCAACAACATGAGGCTTTGCCCCTAGAAATGGACGTTGGGAAGCCTTCCAACACTCCTCCCAGTTGGAGAACATCCCCCGGGGACTTGTGCTTCGGTGAACCTATCACACCGAAAGTAGCTGTCTTCGGAGACTCGGGGGTCGACCAGAATCTCCCTCCGGCTGTACCACCTTTGGGTGAAGCGCCTGAGGCCGAGTCAGGTTTTATGTCACCGGAAGGAGGGGATTGGCTAGGGCTGACCCCCATGGTTGAGGATTTAGAGGATGGAGCGGGGAAGGCAGGTGTAGGAGAGGAGGCTTTAGCGAGCAATTCAGGATACACTTGGAGGGTGTCTGACGTGAGCCCTCTTCGCAGAGAGTTTTGGTCTTTGTCAGAGATGACTGCCAAGCTGGACTCTCTCCTTGAGGTGCATGCTGAGGAGTGCCCTCCCGCGGTTGGCGAGTGCCCTCCCGCGGTTTGCGAGTGCCCTCCAGCGGTTGGCGAGTGCCCTCCAGCGGTTGGCGAGTGCCCTCCCGCGGTTGGCGAGTGCCCTCCCGCGGTTGGCGAGTGCCCTCCCGCGGTTGGTGAGAACACCTGTGGCATCCCATTTATCCACACGGCGATAGAGGAGATTAGGAGGGCACTGGGTGCCTCTGTGGCCCCCGAGGACACTCGGGAGACCGCTGCCTCCATCATACCGCCTCCAGATACCCCTGAAGATTCTACCCAGGGGTTGGATGTGGAGGATATAGTGGACCCCCTCGTGGAAACACCAAAGAGGGGACCCACTCTAGGGCTGAGAAAGGCTCCCACAGAGAGGGGCGGGGGTCTTGAGTTTTTCAGCCAAGAGGAGCTTGGGGAGTTGGGGCTCAGTGAGGCATCCTCTGGCACCGCAGAGTCGGTGGGCTCCTTGAGCCCCGTTATCCCTGCCCAGGAGATAGATGAGTTCCTAGGAGATACCCTTCACAAGCAAGGAAAAAAGAAGGTGAAGTTGGCCCTCAAGAAGTGGAAGGATGCTTCGTTCATTCTCCACTCTCTTTTTGTATACACCAGGGCCAACCGCAAGGCCAGAATCTCAGGGTCTAATGAACATGTTCGTGCCCTAAAGTTCTACAAATTGATGCGAGAGCACGTAAAGGCTTCTCGGGGTATAGCACCCTGAGCGCCTGTGGGACGGAAAAACTCTTTGACTACCAATGGCTTTGAGCATCGGTACGCTTAACGTAAACAGCTGTAAGGACGGGTTGCGCAGGTTCCAGGTACTCTCCTTTTTACAGAAGGGAAAGTATTCTGTGAGTTTCCTGCAGGAAACCCATACCACTCCAGAGGCTGAAGCCAGCTGGCATCTGGAGTGGCGAGGCAAGGTCTTTTTCAGCCACCTCACTTCGACATCTTGTGGGGTGGTGACCCTGTTCTCTGAATCCTTTCAACCTGAGCTGCTGCTTGCCAAAACGGTTGTTCCAGGTCGCCTGTTGCATATCAGGGTCCGACACGAGGACTACACGTTTAATTTCCTGAACGTGTATGCTCCTGCCACCGGACCCCTGAGAAGGCAGTTCTTCGTCAGAATGTCTGAATACCTGGAGACAGTCGACACGAACGAATACGTGGTGCTCGGGGGTGATTTTAACTGTACCCTCGAGGCTCGGAAAGACCGGAATGGTCCGGAGCCACACCCGTGTTCTGCGTCGGCCTTGCGGGAGGTCATCACCCGCTACTCCTTGGTAGACGTCTGGCGAGAACAACATCCTGAGGCATCCACTGAGTTCACACATGTTAGGGTGTTTAGGGGTGAACGGATGTCCTGGTCCCGGATAGACAGGCTGTATATTTCCAGCCACAGCCTGTCGCGAGCCCAGTCCAGTGCCATTAGGCTGGCGCCGTTTTCGGACCACAATTGTGCGTCCGTGACGGTGACGCTGCTACCTGCAGCACCTTCAGCCGCATATTGGCACTTCAACAATACTTTGTTGGAGGACAAGGGGTTTGAGACGTCGGTCCGAGACTTTTGGATGGCCTGGAGAGGTTGCAGGTCAGACTTTGCCACGTTAGAGCAGTGGTGGGACGTGGGCAAGGTTCATCTGCGCCTCGTGTGTCAGGAGTATACCAGAGGTGCCAGCAGGCAGCGCGATGCTGAGATCAAGGCCCTCAGGGAGGAGGTGCTCGATCTCGAGAGGAGGCTGTCTGTGGAAGGAGACCAATACCTGCAGAGTATGTACGTGGAGAGGAAGTACGCTCTCCGGGACTTGGAAGATCGGAGAGCTCGGGGGGCGTATGTGCGATCCCGCATCCACTTCCTTCGCGAGATGGATCGCGGGTCGCGACTCTTCTACGCGCTGGAGAAAAAGAGGGGAAACCGTAGACATATCACCTGCTTGTTGGCAGAGGACGGTACTCCTTTGACTGACCCGGAGAGCATCCGGGACAGAACCCGGAGATTCTATGTAGATCTTTTCTCTCCGGAGTCAATCCAGCCAGATAAATGCAGGGTCTTATGGGAGGGGCTTCCCACGGTCAGTGAGGATGGAAGGGAGCTGCTTGAGTTACCTTTGACCATGGCCGAGCTCTCTGAAGCCCTCAATCTCATGTCCCGCGGAAAAACGCCGGGTCTGGACGGGCTGACTGTGGAGTTCTTCAGGTTTTTCTGGGAGATGCTGGGACCTGATTTCACCGAGGTCCTAGCCGAAGCCCTGGAGACCGGTGAGATGCCCCTTTCGTGTCGGCGGGCAATACTGTCTCTGCTGCCGAAGAAGGGGGATCTCCGCCAGATTTCCAACTGGCGACCGGTATCACTGCTCAGCACGGACTATAAGATCGTAGCCAAAGCGCTTTCGCTGAGGCTCAAGTCCGTGCTGGCAGAGGTGATTCACCCCGACCAGTCCTATACTGTCCCGGGCCGGAGTATTCATGACAACATCTTTCTGGTCCGGGACCTGATGCATTACGCACAAAGGACTGGTCTATCACTCGCCTTCCTGTCCCTAGATCAAGAGAAGGCGTTTGACAGAGTGGATCACCGTTACCTTATGCAGACCCTGCAGGCGTTTGGCTTCGGCCCACAATTTGTGGGCTTTCTCCAGATGCTGTACGCCTCTGCAGAGTGTCTGGTGAAGATCAACTGGTCCCTGACGGCACCTTTTGTGTTTGGTCGGGGAGTACGTCAAGGGTGCCCCCTGTCTGGGCAACTGTACGCGCTGGCCATTGAGCCCTTCCTCTGCCTACTGAGGAGGAGGCTCACCGGGCTGGTGCTGCGGGAACCTGACATGCGGGTAGTCCTGTCGGCTTATGCCGATGACGTGCTCCTCGTGGCCCAGGACCTAGATGATCTAGAGCGGGCACAAGCGTGCCAAGAGGTCTATACCGCGGCCTCTTCTGCTCGGATCAACTGGTCCAAGTGCTCTGGCATTCTGGTGGGTCCCTTACAGGTGGACTCCTTGCCCCCCGCGTTTCGGAATGTCTCGTGGGAGGGCGATACTCTCAAGTATCTGGGAGTCTACCTGTCTGCTGCGGAGGTCCCGGCCCCGGAAAACTTCAGTGATCTTGAAGAACGGGTCGTTGCTCGTCTGGGGTCATGGGTGTATCTGTCGAGAATGCTTTCGCTCAGGGGAAGAACCCTGGTGATTAATCAGCTGGTGGCCAGTCAGCTTTGGCACCGGCTGATAGCCATGGGTCCGACCCCCGAATTTATCAACAAGATCCAGAGGAAGTTGATGGATTTTCTTTGGATAGGGAAGCATTGGGTCTCTGCGGGAGTTGCGTGTCTCCCTTTGGAGGAGGGTGGACAGGGAGTGGTGTGTGTTCTCTCCCAGTTACACACTTTCCGCCTCCAATACCTGCAGAGATACCTATTCGCAGATCCGTCTCCGCAGTGGTGCCAGCTGGCAACCAGTTTCTTTCGCCAGCTGCGCAATATGAGGTATGATCGGCAACTGTTTATCATCAGGCCCGAGGGTTTAGGTAGAGACCTCTCGGTGCTGCCGGCATACTATCGGGACTTACTTAAGGCCTGGAAACTGGTCTCCGCGACCAGGAAGGAACAGGCGGTGGGGGTTGATTTCCTCGCCGAGCCCCTGCTGTATAATCTGGCAGTGGGGGCTCGGATGTTGGATTCACCCTCTATTTGCCGCCGGCTAATCCTGGCGCAGGTGACCAGAGTCGGGGATCTCCTGGACTATGGGCGGCGATACTGGGTAAGAGCAGAGGTGCTCACGCCCCGTATGGGTCTGCGTACTGCCCGCGTCCCTCGTCGCTTGATCCAGGAGATTACGGATGCCATCCACCCCGACTCACGCACCTTCATTGAGGGGTTATTGCAGACCGGAGAGCCTTGTCAGCCTATCAACTTCAGCTCTCTGGATTTTTGCGTGGAACCGAAGCCACGGCAACCCCCTCGGGCTCTTCTTTCCCCCAACCTCAGCAAGTTGGGGGATATGTCCCCGGCGTGTTTCCGCGGCATGCCGAGGAAAGTCCTGTATTCTCTTGTGCTCCATATAGTGCATTACCTCGCCCTTGTCACCCGCCCAGACACCATCTGGAGGCGGGTATTCCCTGCGAACGAGGGCGAGAGACCCCGGTGGAGGGAACTCTATTCATCTTTGGTTCCCGGTCCCGCCGGGGATTTGGGTTGGAGGGTCCTCCACGGTGCACTGAGCACAGGAGAGTATTTGGCACACTTCACGGACTCCCCCGCCGCCTGTCCCTTCTGTGGCGAGCGGGAGTCCGTATATCACATTTATTCGAGTTGCGCTAGACTGCAGCCCCTCATGTCCTTCTTGAGGAGCCTTCTCCTGCAGTTCTGGCTGGGTTTTTCCCCTCAACTTTTTATTTTTGGGTGCCCAGTGTCCCGGAACGACAAGCCTAGGGATCTCCTGGTCAACCTGCTCCTGGCATTGGCTAAGGTAGCCATTTGTAAAACCAGGAAGCAGTGTTTGGAGGGGAGGGTCCCAACAAACATCGTGGCCATGTTCCGGGCGCTGGTGCACTCCCGTATTCGGGCAGAGTACTCGTACGCCGAGTCCACTGGGACGGTTTCAGAGTTTGCCTCCCAGTGGGCGTTAGGCGGGGTGCTTTGCTCGGTAACCCCCATCAAGGGTTCTTCAGAATTAACCCTTCTGTTTTAAGTGCACTTTAGCAGTGTACTTGTTGGATTCATTTACTTTTTTGTTTGACTGGTTTTTTCTTTGTTCTACTTGGTAACAAGTAGAATTGTTGTTTAACTGAATTGGCCGGCTTCGCCGGCCAATCAGTTTCAAACCAGATCAAAATAGGTCCACTCAGGGGAACTTGCCTGCTTGCAGTTTGGCTGTGACATCTCTAATACAGAGTGCTTTTCCTGGTAATGTACAGGTTAATAAAAGCTTCAGTCAGACAGAACTTTGGCTTGCAGTTTGGCTGAGACATCTCTAATACAGAGTGCTTTTCCTGGTAATGTACAGGTTAATAAAAGCTTCAGTCAGACAGAACTTTACAGCTAATATTGACAGATTTACTATAAATCATTCTTCCTGTTATTAAACAGGTTATTAAGAATTTATATTAGCGTTAGGGACCCCTGATATGTGGTCTGCCTTGGCGTTGGCTCAGGGGCTTACAACAATTTTGGCCAAAAATGTCAAACTAAAAGACCATTTACTTATTAGTTATTCCATATATATTTAGGCACTGTACCGTGTATGAGTCTCACTAGATGTGCTAAAAACTGAGCTCTGTCTGTGTTTTATGTTATGTCTCTGGTTTTAATGCAATTGCCAGCTCAGTAGCACTCTTCTGACACTCATATGCTTATATATATGTTGTGGGTATTTTGGGGGTTTAATTGGAGCTTGTTAAGTGTCCAGTATGTTTTACAAGGGATGGATTTTACTCTTTTTCCAGAGGACTGTCAGCTCACATTTGATTGCTGTGACTATGTGGGTGAGTAGTTTGTCAGCTCTGGACAAGCCATGGAATGGCCTATTCAGGAGAAATAGCCAGGGGTCAAGTAGGAGGTCCATGTCCAGTATCCGTTGTTCCCAGGTCTGTACCTTTTCCAGTGGTGGGTTACAACAGGACAGGTCAACAACATCTGGATAAAGGAAGCTCCCTTCCCACAACCCTTAGGGTACAGGGGTACTTATGCCAGGGACATATTTGGACCATATAATGGAGTTTTGTACCACTTCAACATGAGCTTGTATGCATTCTCTTTTATGGTTGTGCAGATGCAGCTTGTTGCCACCCCCTCAAATATTTCCTCCCAGCCCTCCCCTCTAGTTCCTCACCCAACTCTCTCTCCCATTGCCTTATAAACCCCAGGTCTTCCTGGGTGTCCCCTTCCAGAAAAGCTAAATAGCCGTAGAGCTGTGAACTCAGATTAAGTTTATCTCAAAACCAAGTAGGGGGGAAGTTGGTTTAACCTTGTAATAATAAGCTCTGAGTTGCAGAAAGTGGAATAGCTGTATGTTAGGCAAGCCATTTTCTTTAGAGAAGTAGTGAAACTGCCTAGCCCTGAGACCTTAACTCAGGTCCCTCAACCTTGTTATACTGGCCAACTCTCAATTCAGGAATGCGCTTTTCATCAGGCCTGGCTCAAAGTCTGGGTTATCTAGAATGAATTCATAGACATACATTTCTATTTAAATCTGAGTTTTCCCCATAATTTGAGAGAGTGTAGAATTGTGGGTAATAGACCCTGCTTTAGTATAAGGACCGACGTAGGGAGCCATATAAGCCTATCCAACCCTATTGGATGAATTACAAAGACCACCAATTGGCCTTGGGTGGCCATGTAATACATTAGGAGATTAGGCAGGATAGTGTATGCCCGCCAGCTCTTGTGAGTCAGGGTGAGGATTTGTCTGCATATTCTAGGCCTTTTTGTTCCATCCGAATTTGGTAATCAGCGATTGAAGATTGTGAATGACTATATTATTAATTGGAATGGGCAGTGTTTGAAAAAGGATAAAGAAAACATGGGAGAAGGTTCATCTTTACCGACTGTATTCTCCCTATCCAGGAATTGTTGAAGCTAGACCTGATCCATAGATCGTCTTGGAGAGTCCTCAAGAGGGTGGGATAATTATCTTTGTAAAGATTGTGATAATCTGTGGTCATGAAGATACCTTGGTACTTGATGGTCTGGAATGCCATTTGAAGTCAAAGTTCAGCTCAAACAATTTGACACCTCTCTTTTCAGATTAATAATAATAGCTTCAGACTTACTGTTATTAATCTTAAAACCTGAAAGAGCATTGAACCATGAGAGCTAATTGAAATGGTTTGGGAGGGAGGTCTGTGGGCGGGACAGGGAAAGCATGACATCTTCATCAAAGAAGGATAATTTAAAGACCTTGTTCCCAACAAGTTACAGAGATATTAAAGTTATCCCTAATGTGCACAGTCAAGGGCTCCATGCATAAGGAAACAGGAATGAGGATAGCGGGCACCCCTGTTATGTGTCACTTTTAATCAGAATTTGGTCTGATAGGAATCCCTGGCGTATTACTCTGGCTGTGGGGGTGGTGTAAAGGTAGAGGACTGCTCTTAAAAAGCATCTCAGAAACCAGACTGTCAGGATTCCCTGCATATAAGACCAATCAACTCTGTCAAAATCATTTTCGGCATCGAGGCTGAGCAGCATCAAGGGGGTGTTATCTTCTTTTGCCTTGGCTATCAAATCAACAATACGCCTTACTGCAGGGGCGCACAAACTTTATTTGCGGCGCCCCCCCCCTGCCTGCTCTCCTCAGAGCGTTCCCCACCTTACCTCGCACGGCATCATATGATGCAGCGGGGTCGTGTGACGTTACGTGACCCGTGGCGTCATTTGACGTCACGTTACCGTGGCAACCATGACATCACATGACACTGCGACGTCAAATGACGCAGCGTTGCCATGCCGACACCTGACACCAAGCTTCTGTATATCAATATCTTATCTTAGTATGCTGGTCCGGCATACTTTGGTTTCTTCAGGCGTGTCTGTAGTGTAGGGTTATTGCACTGTGGCTAATACTATACACAATACATAAAGAATATTGCGCCCTGATACTCTTTTGTGTTTCAGACTGGTAACTAAACTATTCAGCCAGTCAGGTAGTTAGGGCCTTGTCAGTCTAATAAGTCCGAAGATGGAGTAGGCTTTGTCTTTACGCTTTATGTTTTGGCTTAAAGGGATGGTGTACCCTATATTTTTGTTGCCTTGTGATACCTCCAAACACTGCAGAAGAATCAGCGAGACATAAACATGTCTTTGGAGTGGGAGTCCCAGAATAACCAAGGGTTATATAAGGTACTGTGGGGAAATCAGTGAGAGGAAAACTAGTCTTTGATGTGGGAATCTTAGCGTCAGCAATAAGTACCTCAGACACTGTAGAAAAATCAGTGATACTTAAACTTGTCTTTGAAATGGGAATCCCAGAGTAAGCAATAGCTATAACAGGCACTGCAGGGGGATCAGTGAATGATACTCTTGTCTCTAAAGTGGGATCCTGACAATAGCAAGGCGTCTACTGCATCTGCCAGTTCATGAAAAACTTTTGAAGAACTATTTACCTTCGGAAGAGCAAAATATATGGCGTTGTAAACTCTGAACACTGAGGATGATAGATACTTAGGAAGGAAAATCCAGAGGAAAGGACAAGGCCGAGCAGAGTCACAGGAAAACCAGGGTCACACACAGTGTAGCAGCAAGCTACTTGAGGGTTAGGCAAAGTCCTGTACAGTTCCGAGGTCATATACAATTAAGCAGGAAGGTACTAGAGGGATAGGCAAAGGCAAAGTCCAGTAAGAAGTTTGAGGTCAAAACCAAGGAGAAACAGGCAGAGAACTTAGCCCTACAGGAGTAGACGTGAACTAAGATGGGAGCAGAGTTGCAACGCCATGTGGGGGGCAACTTCCCGGATTTATATAGGTCTCAGAACAGGGAGTGAGTGAGTCCTAGTCTGCAAGACATCTGGGAAATGTAGTCTTTTAATGTTTCCAGACTGGTGGACACTTTTGGTAATGCATCCTGAATGCATATTCAAGAGAACAGGTCTAGCATTTTCCAAGGCACCTGGACAAGTCTGACAGTATGGAGTCGGGTTTATTAGCCTTTTCAAACATCTTCCTTTTCGTCCACCTCATGGATTGTTCTGCGAGGGATGTGAGTTTATATACAACTCTGCCCTTGTCTCCCTTTGTCTCCTTAATGTTGCCTCTTCGGTCTCTGTGTAGATTCGATATGGTGTCAACGTCAGCTTGCATGGAGTACATTTTTTCCCTTCTAGTTTTTTTCTATTTACTGCTATGCTCATCAGTCTTCTGGCCTTACATGCTTCCCAGAGGGTTGACAGCGAGGATACACTCCCTACATTGGTTTGGAAAAATAATCTCAATTTCTTGGTGAATATCCGGGATTTTTATTAGGGAATCATTATGTTTCCAATGTGATTTAGGAAATCTGATATCTAGGTTCTGTAGAGATGATTTAACTTGGGTATGGTCTGACCAATTTATACTATGTATTTCTGACTCTTTGACGTTGGAATTAGGTTGGCGCTTAAAACAATATATGTCGATACGGTCATATGACTGGAGTGGAGTGGAGAAAAATGTGACGTCTTTCTCTTTGGGTTTAATTCACGCCAAGTGTTGACAAGATGGAAAGATGGCAGGCCCCTGTGTAGGGCTTTGATGTTTGAATGTTTACTCTGTTTAGGGGAGTAACCAGGAAGGGGAGGAGCGTTGCAAGGAGGGATTGAGGGTCATGTTGCGGTCTCCTCCCAGAATTATCTGGCCTTGTGTGACGCTCCTCAGGATTTGAACAAACCTATTAAAAAAATTAGAGCTACACTTGTTCGGGGCGTAGACATTTGACATTGCAAAGCCTTCCAATGGAGGATCCCCACTACTGTGAGGAATCTGTCCTCGCTATTCGTCTGTGTTTCTTTTGGGGCAAAAAATATTCGCCTATTGATGTATAATCACCACTCCTCTCTTTTTCACTTGTGCCGAAGAGAAGAAGAATGGCAAGAAGTTCTTATCCTAATACTTAGGTGCCAATGAGTAACTAGCAAAAGATGTGAAATATATAATATATATATATATATATTTTTTTAATAATCATCATTATTTTAATTTCATCATACTTCAAGTTTGCTGTAGCTCTACTTTCACAATTGATTTTAAGATTTCTTTTCCATTTAAATTAAATAAAAATTGAGGAATTTCCTACAGGAGCGGCATGCAAGACTGTTCAGCATAACATCATTTTATATTATATGATAGCAGAATACAGCAGAATACCTTTAATTAATATTATAATTTGCTATAATTCAAATTCTGACATGAACCTTGTAGCACATTAAGCGATTATTATTGTCAAGAGGTAAGCAGTCTACGAACATCAGGGCAATCTACAAAGTAAAAGTAATTGTAACACAACTGAACTAATTAGCTTTTTCTAATCCTTCACAATCCATGATTTTCTATATACATCAGATTTATGGGCAATGGGAACCGGGCAGTACCACGTGTTATCCGATTAATAATGTTAGGTTGTATTAGTCTGGCTGACTGATTAACATGATTAACCTTTGCTTTCCGTTTTTTTCTTAGTTTGTCAGTGAATGCAGTTTTGTATAACACGCAAGAAATAAGTTGTTGTTGAATCTAACAAGAGCATAAAGACTGATAATTACTAAGCAGAAATAGAGTTGTAAGGCGGTTCACTGCTGCCGCAGGGGTATAAAAGTGGAGGTTCCACACGCAATAAAATAAAAGGTTAGTTTATTTAGTGCATATACACAAAAAAGTCTGCCACAGAGCGAACTCTGACGCGTTTCGTCCCACCAGGGACTTTGTCAAAGAGTATCCAGCACTGCCCCTGGTGATGTATATATAGTGCGCCGCTGTTGTATAATTGGTTAATAGGTTAATTAAAGTAGGGTGAGTGATAACACACCTGATGGCTAATCAACCAATAATGAACATCAGAAGCTATAGCGCTATGTGAACACTATCAGTGCCCACTATCCAGACATCACCATAGACACATAGTTGTTACAACAAGACACTAAACGACACAAAATGTAATTAAAAACAAAAGAAGGTACTCATGTCCAGTAGTACATATATGCAAAAATAGACAACAAGTGCCAGTTACACAGTAGCAGAACAAGTAACACTTATATCCTATATTAATTCCTCCATAAAACATACTTATAACATACATGTTAATAATATAATAAAGTCATTATAAAAAACATTATGAACTGATGGGAAAACAATCTACTTAAATGTGAATCAAATTCATGCATAACATAATTAAATCATATAACCTTAATACTCATATACATTGAAAACATATATAATATAGATGAATCTAATACACTTAACACTAATGATTATAATTTACATTTTACATATACACAGAACATTCATCACATAGATTATTTAGATATGACACTTTTTATAGATATTGATAAGAAGATACAGACAGACATTTACCGTAAACCACAGTACAAAAACTCACTTCTATGTGCTACAAGTTGTCATCAACCAGCCCTTATCAAGAGCATAGCTAAGGCCCAGTTTATTCGGCTAAAGAGGATATGTTCTAATAATGATATATTTCTGAAACGGTCGAGTGAAATGATGAAAAACTGTAAAGATAGAGGTTATAAAGAAGCAGACATAAATAAAGCATTTAAATATGCAGAGTCTCTTGATACTGTAGGGAGGAGATCATAAAAGTCGAAAACAAATAACAAACAGAAACGACCTGTTCATGAAGACAATTCATTATGTCCATCTTTTATTTCAGTGTATAACAGACAATCTAAAGCTATTAAAGAAATAATCCAAAAGCATTGGAAAGTACTTACTCTAGATCATGATATTGCCTCCATGGTACAGGGGGGACCAAGATTTATTTACAAAAAAACAAAAACTATAGGTAACCATTTGTCACCTAGTCTATTTACTGTAAATCTTGATAAAAAAAAACAATTAAGTAATATTCCTAAAGGTTTCTTTCCCTGTGGGCGTTGCTCAACTTGTAAATATGCAAGACCTATGAAAAATATTAATACTTGTGAGGGTAATCTTCATATTAATAGCTTTATGAACTGCCATTCTAGCTACGTTATCTATTTCCTGCAGTGTGGTTGTAAGAAGTCTTATATTGGACGAACTATCAGACTTGTGAGAGTAAGGATACAGGAACATAGCAGACACATTCAGAAGAAAGATTTGTTACATCCTGTGTCCCGGCATTTTTCTAAGTGTACTTTTGGTGACATTTCCAACTTTTCCTTCTCCGCCCTGGAACATGTTAAAGTTCATCCTAGAGGGGGAGATAGATTGAATAAATTGAATACAAGAGAAATGTTTTGGATTCATGCCTTAAACACGTTACATCCCACTGGAATTAGTATAGAGTGGGATCTTAAGCACTTTCTAGTATAAATAGTTATTTCACTTTGGTTGGTTATATTTAGAGGAGTTATAATACTTTTTTAGATATATATTTTTTATATTTTTCATTACTTTATTTACTTTAGATTCATCTATATTATATATGTTTTCAATGTATATGAGTATTAAGGTTATATGATTTAATTATGTTATGCATAAATTTGATTCACATTTAAGTAGATTGTTTTCCCATCAGTTCATAATGTTTTTTATAATGACTTTATTATATTATTACCATGTATGTTATAAGTATGTTTTATGTAGGAATTAATATAGGATATAAGTGTTACTTGTTCTGCTACTGTGTAACTGGCACTTGTTGTCTATTTTTGCGTATATGTACTACTGGACATGAGTACCTTCTTTTGTTTTTAATTACATTTTGTGTCGTTTAGTGTCTTGTTGTAACAACTATGTGTCTATGGTGATGTCTGGATAGTGGGCACTGATAGTGTTCACATAGCGCTATAGCTTCTGATGTTCATTATTGGTTGATTAGCCATCAGGTGTGTTATCACTCACCCTACTTTAATTAACCTATTAACCAATTAATTAACCTATTAACCTATCACCTGAGATCAGACTCCAAAAGACTAGTCATGGTCCCAAGGCTCAACAAAGTATCCGGACGTTCCTCCTTCTCCTTCCGTGCACCCCAAAACTGGAACAACCTACCAGAGACTCTCATATCCACCACCAGCTTAAGTTCTTTCAAATCTAAGGCTGTCTCACACTTTAATCTGGTCTGTAACGGTTTCATACGCTCATAATATATATTTTCTTTAACTGTGCACGCAATGTCTTGTATATAATGTACACCTTGTTCATTTATGTAACTGTACTTGTAACCATGTATTATTTGTTTTACTCTGTGCCCAGGACATACTTGAAAACGAGAGGTAACTCTCAATGTATTACTTCCTGGTAAAATATTTTATAAATAAATTATACAACAGAGGCGCACTATATATACATCACCAGGGGCAGTGCTGGATACTCTTTGACAAAGTCCCTGGTGGGACGAAACGCGTCAGAGTTCGCTCTGTGGCAGACTTTTTTTGTGTATATGCACTAAATAAACTAACCTTTTATTTTATTGCGTGTGGAACCTCCACTTTTATACCCCTGCGGCAGCAGTGAACCGCCTTACAACTCTATTTTTGCTCGATATACCTGGGCTGGAGCACGCTGTATTCCTCTTCCGGTTCAGAGGTACCTGACGTCATCATTGACCGGAGACCCGGCGCGTCAAGACTGTGAGTGACTACTCTTCTAGTTTTCCCTTCCCCTACCTCCGCAGTGAGGATATCTTGTCCGTGTGTGACACCGGGTGTAGGAGGGCAGTGGCGGAGGGTAGCGGTATACTTAGCGGGTTGTTCCTTTACAGGGGACACGGTGGTACTACTGCTTTATATTCCTCCTTACCACATTTTAGCCCCTACCCGTTGATAGTCACGGTGCATGGTTCTAGTGGGGTGTCTACATTGCCTCTTCATTTATTAGTGGGACACTGGACGGAAGTGCGCTTTATTTCTTATTGTGCAGTATTTTTCTGGACTTTATGTAGTACATGCCTGTGTACAATTGGTAGCACCAGTTTCTCCTTGGAGTTATTCTAGGATATTTGTTGTAATTACTAAGCAGTGCTATTCCACAACCGTTTGAACAAATGGTTCATGAGTTGTCCTCAGTCTCCGGGAGGTGTCTTGTGGAATAGCATTGCTTAGTAAAAAATAAATATGTCGCAGCTTTTATTGCTAGTATAAATACAATATATTTTGACGCAAGTGCGTCAGAAATCGATAATGAATTTGATGGGACTCCCTGATGAAAAAAAAAGGCTTACATTCTGAGAAGTACAATGAGCTTGTCAAAGACCATAGATGTATGAGTAAAGATCCCTGTACAGAATATAGATTCACTATTGTGGATCCCCCAACCCCCCCCCCCAAAAAAAAATAGACCTAATGACGTATATAACCACCGGGTTATTAAATTCACTCTAAATATTTGGGATATACGGGAGAAAAATAAAAGGGATTAAAGGGACTACCCTCGCTCATGACTCCCTTGTGGAGGTACTGTATGAAGAATTCCCCCCAGGATGTATACTGTACCAGGAAGAAACAATATCTGGATTGCAAGAGGTATAATTAGAATTAAAGATGCTATGTTTCTGTGGAAACTATATACATTTGAAGAAATACAAGAAAAATACAATATTCCATCTTCAGAATATTTCAGATACACACAAAGTAGGCATATTGTTATTTCCAAATATTTCCAATGAAGGAATACACATCCAACTATATTTGAAGAGATGTGCACAATACAAACACATCAGAAAGGGATGATTTCAAATATATTTTGTTCTGAGTTCCTTAGATAAGAAAGAAAAGCACTCATACAGTATATGACTCAGTGGGAGAAAGATATAGGAAAATAAATGTGTAGAGATGACTGGGCAGAGCTATAGGTGGCTGCATAGAGCTCCTCTGCTTGCACTATAATTAAGGAAAACAGGTATACGATTATGATGAGAAGGTATTTAACACTAGATAGATTAGCACACATTTATAAAGCAGCAAGTGCTCTGTGCTGGAGAAATTGTGGATGTAGAGGTACATTGTACCATATATTCTGGATAGGCTAAAGGCTACCCCTTTTTGGAGAAAAAATAAGAGAGAGATTGTTGTTGTTATGCCAATTGATCCTATAATATTGATACAGGAGAAGCCTGTACTTAATGTATCATATGCTACAAACAAATGAATATCACATCTTCTGACAGCAGCAAGATGTACAATAGCAGTTCAATAGAGCCAGACAAATATACCATCTCATCAGAATTTTCAGGAAAAAGTTTGTAATGTACTAGAAATGAAAAAAAGTTGTGGCATTTATGAACAACTCTACGGAAATTTTTGAAAAGATCTGGAATACATATATAGGGGTCTTTCCAGAAGATATATCGACAATACAAGACATACCAATTTAGGCAGAAAAATTACCAGGATTACTATCACTAGTGTTTCTTGCCACCCCCTTCCCACCATATGTTGGTATTATTACTGTTAAATAGTATTTCTACTATTGTTATTATTATTATTATTATTTCTGTATGGTTAATTTAACTATGTTGGTTCTATTGTCCCTCATCCACCCCTTCCTTCTTTTGTTCTGTATCCACCTCCCCACCCTAAATGTAGTGCTCACCGAGCAGGCCCTGGCTGGGACTAGTGGTGCAGAGGGTGGAGCTGTGAGTGAGAAACAGGAACAGGTGGGTAGTTGGGTAACAATTAGAAGAGAAAGAGGTAAGCCTGTTCAGAGCTGATCCATCCCAATAGATTTGCCAAATTGAGTGAAGATATTGGGGGCATCCGGGTAGGAATGGCAAGGCTGGGGGAGACTGATTCCTCTAGCAACTAGGGAAGAGTTATTCCAGTACAGATGGGACTCAGGATACTCAGACCAAGAAAGATTGTGGTGCAAGGAGACTCTATTATTAGGAGGGCAGAGAAGGCAATCTTTTGCCGTGATCGCATGAGCCAAACAGTTTGTTGATAGAAATAATCAGTGGAGGTAAAAGTAGAAAGAAAATGTTTGTACGGATATGCTATAAACCACAACAAATCGGTGAGGTTGAAGAAGCCAAAGTACTTTTGCAAATGAAGAAGGCAGCAAAACTGGGTTATGTTTTCATAATGGGTGATTTTAATTATTTGGACAGACTGGAGCCATTAGATTAGCATTACAATGAAAGGAACAGGTTTGTTGGGGTGATAAAAGACAATTACACTACCTGAATTATTGAGGAACCAACCAGGAAAGGGGCATTACTGGATTTGGTAATATCAAACAATGTAGAAGTTATAACAAATATTAAAGTCAGGAAATATTTGGGAAACAGATATCATAACATGGTCTCATTTGAAATAAATGATCAAAAACATATTATATGATTTCAACAAAGACTTTACATTTTAGATAGGCAGATTGTAATAAACTGAGAAATAATCTGCAAGGAATAAATAGGGATGACATTTATTGCAGGATTTTTTTTGGAAAATAAATGGCCAGTCTTTAAATCATTGTTAGATAAATAAAGTCAGTGTATACCCTTGGGAAATAAAGTTTTCCCCTTATGAGACACCATTGAATAATGTTTCACTGGGCTTTTTTGTTAGCCTTCCTCTGGATCAATATACTGTAAAAACATACATATTTATTATAAGTATCTATCGTTTAAATTTAACATAGGTTGATCGTGGACATATTTTTTTCAACTTCCTATACGATGTAACTATGTAAAAGAACATATTTTGCAAAGAGACGGCAAGCAAGTTCCAAAGATAACTCGTCGAGAAAGCCCAATTGGGCTGCACGAGCAATCAGAAATATGACTTGTAGTACACCTTGGTAGTTTAAGGTGTCACACATATTTTGGACAGATACAGTGAAGTCTACTCCAGACATGCATGCGGATGAGAACTATTTAACTATACATCCCAGAGATGGGTCACCAGGAATTTGATATTGCTTCATAAACTCTGGCAGGCGTTCATCAGACAGACTGGATTGAATATCAAATGTGTGCTCAAACTTCACTCGAAAATACATAACCCATGTGGATGTGAACCCATGTCTGTTGTGTATTGTACCAACTTTCATCTAGACACAAACATCTTAAAACACTCCAAGCAACAAGCCAGAATATAAATTGGATTTTTCCACAGAATTATAATGGTGTCATGGAACCTCCGTAAGCAATTGCGCGTGTGGATTATACAGTAGCTGCTGTTATGAGTAAGATGTATTGTTGTACACAGTAATTGCAGAATTCAATAGTACAAAGGTTAACACTAAGTGCCTCATTAAACCAGATTTCTCATTTTCTTTTTCAGTGCGACTCCTAAAGATGAAATGTGTATTATGTTTTTCTGCATACGCAGAAATTCACTACTTATCTGCCGATAGAAAATAATTGAGATAAACTGCATTACTGATATAGAACCTGCATTTTTTTTAATACATGCCAATGGCCTTTTTTTTTAATCAACATACTGTACTATTCATTAAAGATTTTATCAACATGCAGAGAGAAGACACGCAATATACATAATGGATGACAATACAAAGAAACAGTCAACAGTTCCTTGCCCCAGTCTCTTATTGTAAATGATCGTTTTAATGGAAGGCAAGAATATTTTTGTTTTAGATACAGTACTGTATGTAATGAATGAAAAAGACATTAAATAGAAGACAGGTTAGTAGTAGATACTGTGAATCCCATTCAATGTTCTGGGAAGCTGTTTTCCCCAATTATGGAAAAAATCCACCTCTATTCTAATAAAGACTGAGTAGAGAGGTGTAATGTTAATCCAATTCATGTTGCAAATGTTTGTGCAAATGTATTTGCATGACCTTTGTACCCTCTATTCATGACACTTCTGTGTATCCAACAACCTCAATAAACACAGACACCTTTAACTAGGGTTCAAATGGCCACAGCCTTTTATTAACCATAATCAACCACAAACATCCCTGGACTTTTGGGGCTACTTACTGAACAACCTGTGAACCTGATCATGGTCACCGAGTGACCAAGTGCACATTCTTGATTGCAGAACCCCTCATTTAGGAGGACACCCTTAGGCCTGCCGCACCTTGCCGTGACCTAAGCCCAACCCCTTCAAACCCCTAACATTCCTCCAAACATTCCCACCTGGGAAAACCTGACAAATCTGCACTCATCCAGCAGTGATAAACGTAACACCAACCATCACCACATTTCACCATACCTTCTTTCCTTTGTTCTTTTATACACAGACACAATATATATATTTCCCAGAATCCCTTGCTGCAGTGGAAGCACTGTATGCTGGGAATAATGGTGAAAGGCAGGGTTGCAGACCTGCCTAAGACATGTGAATGTGCTCACAAGTGATCTTTTTATTTGCTATATGCAATGCGGTGGAGGTTTCTTGTTACCGTGTGTGTGTGTGTGTGTGTGTGTGTGTGTGTGTGTGTGTGTGTGTATATATATATATATATATATATATATATATATATATACACAGTTAGGTCCGGACACTGATACAAGTTTTGTTATTTCGGCTGTGTACCAAAATAAATTCAAGTTAAAGTTAAATAATGAATATGGGCTTAAAGTGCAGTCTATCAGCTTTAATTTGAGGGTATTCACTTCCAAATTGGAGGAAGGGTTTAGGAATTACATCTCTTTAATATGTAGCCCCCTCTTTTTCAAGGGACCAAAAGTAATTGGACAAATGACTCAAAAGCTATTTCTTGGACAGGCATGGGCTATTGCTTCGTTATTTCATCACCAATTAAGCAGGTAAAAGGTCTGGAGTTGATTCCAGGTGTGGCATTTGCATTTGGAAGCTGTTGTTCTGAACCCACAACATGCGGTCATAGGATCTCTCAATGCAAGTGAAACAGGGCATCCTTATGCTGCAAAAAAAAGAAAATCCATCAGAGAGATAGCAGGAACATTAGGAGTGGCCAAATCGACAGTTTGGTACATTCTGAGAAAAAAAAGGATGCACTGGTGAGCTCTGCAACACAAAAATGCCTGGACGTCCACCGAAGACAACAGTGGTGGATGATCGTAGGATCCTTTCCATGGTAAAGAAAAACCCCTTCACAACATCCAGCCAAGTGAAGAACACTCTTCAGGAGGTAGGCATATCATTATCCAAGTCTACCATAAAGAGAAGACTTCACGAGAGCAAATACAGAGGGTTCACCACAAGGTGCAAACCATTCATAAGCCTCAAAAATAGAAAGGCCAGATTAAACTTTGTCAAACAATATCTAAATAAGCCAGCCCAGTTCTGGAACAGCATTCTTTGGACAGATGAAACTAAGATCAAACTGTACCAGAATGATGGGAAGAAAATAGTATGGAGAAGGCTTGGAATGGCTCATGATCCGAAGCTTACCACATCATCTGTAAAACACAGTGGAGGTAGTGTGATGGCATAGGCATGCATGGCTTACAATGGCACTGGGTCACTAGTGTTTATTGAAGATGTGACAGAAGGCAGATGCAGCCAGATGAATTCTGAAGTGTATAGGGATATATTGTCTGTTCAGATTCAGCTAAATTCAGCAAAGTTGATTGCATGGCGCTTCACTTTACAGATGGACAATGATCAAAAATAAACTGTAAAAGCAACCCAGGAGTTTTTTAAGGCAAAGAAGTGAAATATTCTGCAATGGCCGAGTCAATCACCTGATCTCAACCCAATCGAGCATGCATTTCACTTGCTGAAGACAAAACTTAAGGCAGAAAGACCCACGAATAAACAACAACTGAAGACAGCAGCAGTAAAGGCCTGGCAAAGCATCACAAAGGAGGAAACCCAGCGTTTGGTGATGTCCATGCGTTCCAGACTTCAAGCAGTCATTGCCTGCAAAAGATTCTCGACAAAGTATTAAAAATGAACATTTTATTTATGATTGTGTTAATTTGTCCAATTACATTTGAGCCCCTGAAATAAGGGGACGGTGTATTAAAATGGTTGCAATTCCTAAACGTTTCATACAATATTTTTGTTCAACCCCTTGAATTAAAGCTGAAAGTCTGCACTTCTATTGCATCTCGGTTGTTTCATTTCAAATCCATTGTGGTGGCGTACAGAGTCAAAATGATGAAAATTGTGTCAGTGTCCAATTATTTCCGGACCTAACTGTATATAGTAAATGGATATTCCAGGCAAAAGTGACACATTGTGTGCTCAGTGGGAGCACTGTATGCTAGGTGATAATAGTTGAAAGGCAGGGTTGCCGACCTGTCTAAGACATGTGAATGTGCTCACAAGTGATATTCTTGATTGGCTATATGCTAACGGTTGAGGTTTTTTGTCACCTTTTTCACCCACCATAACTATATGTATATATTGTATTCTTCACACGTTGTTTCATGGGATGCACATTTTTCTATTGTTGTGTGCTTCCTGTGTGTGCTAAGAAGCACAAATTACATGTTTTTGGGATACTACTCTCACCAGTTCTGTTGATATTCTGTTTTACATGAAGTTGATAGATGTGCCGTCGTTCTAAATGGGACGTGTCACCTTGCACATGCTGAATTACCCTGTCCTGAGTCATGTGATTTACAGAACCTAATAAAGAACAGTACAGAGAGCTACTTAAAGTGATACATCTAAATATAAATATATATATATATATATATATATATATATATATATATATATATATATCTAATACTTCTGTTGGTTAGGAAAACATCTTGATGAATTACATTTTTGTCGATGACCTGGAAGGACATCATAGCTAAGATGTCCCAAATGTGGCTGATCCTGGACCATAATCATCAATGTACAGTACTTGTATCCAAAATTCTCTTTTGATCATAAGCTCTGATTTAGATATGGCAGGTCTGGTTTGAACCAGTTGAACAGGCCTGCATCCTATTGTTCTATAGAGAGGAAATCAATCTCATGTCAATCCTGAAAGGGCACAATGACTCCTTTTTGCTTTTACTATATCTTTACACATTGGCTGTATTGTTCCTTTTAAGAAAGACAGCAGCCTAACTACAGTAGCATTTACTGTAGCATTTTCACAGAGAGTAACAATGTATAGAGAGAGATCTACTGTACAGTAGCATAAAGGCTTTATTTTTTTGCCAGTTTTTCCGTTAATGCTACAAGAGGTGTTTGGAGGCCCTTTCCCCCTATTTTTTCTTCTTGCCTAAATGAGATGCTTGGGATTCGTTGTATGTGGGCTGGAGCCAGAGGAGAAGGAGTGAGAAAAAAAGGAGTACACAATGAACATCATTTTTCTTTCTTTTTTTTCTGAGATTTTAAAGAAATATATATAATCTAAGGTGGCAAAATCCTCTTTCTTACATTTGACTCCAGCCATGACAATTAAACAGTGCAATAAGGTGCACTTTCCATAGCTTAATACATATATATTTACCTGGCAACAAATAGTTTTGGTTTCTCTATTGCCATTAAAGAAAACAAGTTTATTTACCCTAAAAATTGAGTAAGGGGTTTACCAGTAATATTTTAAAATGGTAGTTGTGAAAAACTCTCTTAGGATACTGTGCACCATTGCAATTTTTATAAATAGTGCTGGTTTTTTTTCTTTTTTTTTACACCAAATATGCAGCTAGGAGACACAGTTACATATCCCCAGAGGGGGATTCAATTTGGTCTCTGGATCATGGCTACTGGATCTGTGTGGCTGAAAATTGGGGCAAAACTAGCACATAAAGTGCACCAAATTTCTTAAAGGAGAGGATTCCTACAAAAAGCAATAGATAAATCTGTTGTTGTTTGGACCAATTCTGCTTCAGTTTTGATAAACAAACTATACATTATAGGGGTCATTTTTAAAGTCCCCCAGGTGCAAAACTAGGGAAAAAATACTGAAGAAAGGGACACAAATCCCATTGATTTCAATAGGAATATTTTGTTTCTTAATACATTTTGTGCCATTTGTTGCCCTTGTTTTGTAGTCACAACACCCATATGACCCATAATTACACCACAGGACAAAAAGCTAAGATGGATTCGCCTTACCACAATAACGTTAACAGCGTAAACACCCATAATGCAATTCATCAAAAATCTCATTTAAAGTTCTTGAAATTAGTTCTCAAATTTTAAAGGGATTCTTTGTAAGAATAATTTCTGATACTATTAAGCTTTGCTTTAGCCATGGAAATGGTCATATTTTGTTGTACAGTTTTTTCAAACATATATTATTTTGTAGTCCATTTAGAAGCGTTTCCTACAATTTGGTGTACAGCAATCTTTTCTTTTTACATTAATCTACAGTAGCTTGCAAAATGCACTGGCCCATCTAGAAAGTAGAACTCACGTGGATACAATAATTAAATGCTGTGAAGGACAAAAACAATTATCCACAGTGGCAAGCACTTAAAATCAGCCCCTGCCATAGCTCCTATGCAATAATATGCACAGGGAAATGCACTTAAGAAAAGCAAAGAAGAAAAATCAAAGCAGAACTGACAAAAGGTTGATTGGCCTCCAGAAAACCTTGGAAATAGGAATTAGCAAGTAAGCAGAAGGTTTGAACCGATCTTTTGCCCTTAACCCTTTGGCCGCCTCAAGGCGTAACTATTACGTTATAGAGTCTGGCCCTCCAGGGGTCCCATAAGGTAGTGGCTATGTCAGGACAGCAGAGTGCGTCCTGCACAGCGATCCGCACTGCAGGGAAATGGAAGAGGAGGACTCGTCTTTCATTTCTGAGTTAAGAAACGACTGCGCTTCTCCACGGTGACCACGGACCCTCCGGCACCCAAAGGGTTAATGTAATTTATCTAAAATTATCATTATCAGTTTTCTAGCTATGAACTGCAGCCATCTAGTTGCATAGTAGTTGTGTTGAATGCAGGTGCTGGAGCAGAGGACGGTTGAGATTAAGAGGTAGATTTTAATAAGGAGGAAGATGAGCATTTTGGAGGAGGCGATTACAATGCTGGGAGGAGAAAAGGCACAATAAGACTCGAAGAGTACAGCTACATCTCATATGCAACCAAATATCTCCTTCTGATACCGATGGTGAGCTGTTTGATTATTATTGGCTGAAAATTAGACAGCACTGAACAAAATAGGACTAACCTAATTATGTCGTAGTGATATTTATTTTTATTTATATATTTTTTTGCCATAACAATAGCACTTGATAACATACATTGCTCTTATGTTAAGAGTGCCCTACAACTACTGAAGCATTTGTGGTGGTTCAGTAGTATTACATACAGTATTTGTCTAGCTCGCAGTCTGTATCATTCATGATCAGAAGAACCTTGTTTGCTTTTTGTTTGTATAGAAGAAATAATAAATAGACAAATTTAAGAGGCATGTTTATGAGCGACAAAGAAAGTTTGCTGGCCTGCTTCATGTATGGTTATTAGGTGAACAATTCCCAGTGGGTTAGTGCATTGTTCGTGTAGACTGTAGAGAGTGCGTCATTGTATTGAGATGCCTTGCTTCCATTTGCATAATTTATGATAGGAAGTGATATGGTAGCATGTATGTGTAAGAGATACAGTAGTACGAGAGTTACTTGCTGTGTATGGTGTAATTAGATTTGCTACATGTTTTAGAACAGATTAGCTTTTCCCTCACGCTGTTTTTCAGGACTATACTATCAATAATGTATGCATAGTCAATACCTATGGGGTCATAAATGTGCCTTTTTTTTCATTTATTTTTTAGCAAAAGTGTGACAATACTATTAAACAGAGCCTTAGCAAGGAGTGGGCCGTTCTCAAATTGAAAATGTAGAGATGTTTATTTTTTTGTACTGCTCCTCAGCTCTGGTTTCTTATGGTAAAGACTTTAACTAATACCACATCCATATCACTGCTTCCTGGCTGATAAGCCCTCATTCAAATAGTGTAAGTCACTTACTGTACTACTCTATGCCTCTGGAAGGTAAAAGTATACTGAAATATCTTATTGAAAGTTTATAGGATGTGCACAGTTCTACTTTCTAAAGTGGAAGCTGTGTTTTATATTCATTTGACCTATTTAACTTTGAGAGCTAGGAAGAAGAACATAATGGGAAAGTTTGAAGGGAGATAATCACGAACCGCTGTTAGTGTCAGTACAGCAATGTTGGAATTTTTTTTTAGAAGAAACGTTTTGTGAAGTTTTTTGTTTTTCCTAGCACACTGTTGCTTTAAATGTTTCTTATAACTATTGCAGTTGTACTTACAATGTAACATTGGTTCAGTGTAGGACTTTCTGGTTACAGGTCAGAAACTAGAGCAGTCTAGTAAGTTACACAGATAATCAATATTTACTATCTGTGAATGCTGCATTGTACATTAATGATACTATACGTTTTACTTACATGTAACACCTCTACCCCCGGCCAATAGAAGAGGGGCCACACCAAAGTGTTTTACTATCTCCTAAAGTGCAATTTATTGTGTGCCCAGGTGATGCTCAGCGGTTATCCTGTATCTCAGGTGCTGGAACCTCAAACAGGCTGAGGTGTTGAGCAATAGAACAGGGTGCCAGGAACTTTTCTTTAACTTTATTCGAACAGTCCAATAATATAACTTCTTCTTTAGTGGTGCTTATGCAGCATTCCCTAGGCTGTGATTATACCAAGAGCTTCAGTGCAGCAGCGCTGTCCTGTGGCTTCATAAGTAGCGATGCTGCAGAGCTACATGTGCACACGCACAAGACATTTAGCAAGTGACTGCAGGGGAGACATGCTCAGATGTCACTTCCTTTACAACAATGCCTGCCTTTCCAACACCAATCCAATGAATTCTTCAATTGAAGATTCGTCTATAATAACGATTATTTTATTAACAATTAATCAATCAATGTAATTTAATTAATTACTTTATTATTATTTTTTAATAATTAATTAGGTCAGTCAATAATTATCTATGTACTTCAATATGTATGGCATGTTCTTCAAAGTATATATGGCTTTTCAATAAAGGAAAACTGTATTTTGTGTTAAATCCTGAGGTAAAATTTTTCTAGGATTTTCGTTGGTTAGATTTTGGAGGAACATGATTGGTGCACTGAACTTCACTTTGATTGGACAGCTGCGTCATGTGATGTGGCTGTCGCTGCCTGAAAACAAATCTGCCCATCTGCCCATCTGCTCAACTGTCTCCTGCTTTGCAGCAGCAAGAGGGGAGACCGGTGAATTTGGTATAAGCAGTTTTCATGTCTGTATAACACTGTTTTTTGCGCCGCTTAGTCTCTCTACAGGAGACACCACGGGCGATTTCTGGTATAATCACGGCCTTAAAGAGGCACAATTCTTTCCCTTGCTGTCACTTTAAGGCAATGCATTTGCCTAAATGAATGTGGCCACTCCCACCTTCACTGGGACCCATTGGCAGGGTGCCCTCAAGTTTGAGGAAGCACATCCTATCCCCCTGACACAGCTTTATCTCCCCTTTTGAGGGCAGCTGGGAACCTATCCATTTTGGCAGCTATGGGGTGATACTCTAAGGCAGGGGGGCGCAAACTTTTATACCTGCGCCCCCCTGCCGGCTGTCCCCTCACTCCCGCACCCCCCCCCCTAACCCCAACTTATCCGCGCTCCGGCGTAATGACGTCACGTTGCCATAGCAACGTGACGTCGCATGACCTCGCAGCGTCATTTTGACGCCGCGTTGCCATGGCGACGCAGGGAGGAAGCCGCCGGAGCCACGGTAAGTTAGGTTTACAGAGGCCCTGCAGCTCCCCCGGCACTTAATTTAAGTGCCTTCGGGAAGCGCGCGGGGCCTCTATAAACCCCGTGCCCCCCGTCGGCAGTCTCGCACCCCCCCTGGGGGTCGCGCCCCCCAGTTTGCGCACCGCTGCTCTAAGGAACCTATGATGGAGTGCCTTCCCACCCATCCCCTCTTGTGGGTAGGACATGCCTAAGGGCCATATTGGGGAACCCTGTAATTGATAGTGACTTTTCCCTCACTAGAAAATAACAGAGGACTTCTTTTCTAGTTACTTACTATAAACATATTTACAGGTGAGTTCCCCATCTCTGGTTCCTCCTGGGATCTAAGGAAAAAATACAGGTCCCAAATATTTATAACCTTTTCCCCACCCCTGTTGCTGGGCAGGAAAAGAGAAGGCTTACCTAACTGAGTCATCACCTAGAGGGTTGACTTTTCCAGCACATTGTGGAAGAACAGAGACTGACCAATCACCAGCCTAGGTAACTTGCAACATGAAATAAGTTATTTCACATCAGTTACTTCATATTAGTTACTTAACATTAGCTACATGAACTATGGCCTGTAAAGGATTTAACCCCTTAACTCCCTGTAGGGACCAGGACTCACTAAGAAAATTTTGTAGCATACCCCAAGGGTGCTACATACACTACTGCATGCATCACCCTATTGCATTCACAGACATCACATTATTGGGAATATTCTAGTAACTGTAAAAAGGGCTCTTTCCGCATGTCACCATATTCTATAAACCTTTCTTTTATGTCCAAACCGTATGAGAAGGAATATGGCCAAAATGTCTCAATCTTTCAAATGTTGGCAATTCTAGTACTGTACCTCCCTAAAGTCCAAAATCCAAAACCATGTGGAAATATTCCCAAAATGGTATCTCACCACCTCAAGTCTGGTGACATTGCTCCAATTGATGTGAGATTGGCTGCTTTAGCTCTATTGGGCAGGGATTCTAATTCAATTGGTTTAATTACCTTTTTCATGCCCTTGTCTAATATTTCTCTGTACGGTCTACTTAATTATGTACATTACTGCCAAAATTACTGGTCAATGAAGCTCTGGCTAGAGGAGCTGAAGGGCCAATGTGAAGCCAAAGTCCTTTAACCCAACCAGGGCATTAGTGGCCAGTAATACTCTTTTCTATGTGGATTATTACAATGATATTATACATGTATGCGTTTGTATGATTTTTTTCTGACATTAGTTTAAATAAATTAGTCCCTGCTCTGTAGAATTCACAATGTAATTTGATGGGACATGGAGATAAAACGAATCGCTCAAGGTCACAAGGAGCCAACACTGCAATTTGAACCAGGCTCCCATGCTTCAAAGGCAATGTCATTAGTTTAAGACTCTGTGCCTTTACTCAGACACTCTTTCAGCTCCTATTTATATACATGTATAAATAATATAAATATAACAAACATTTCAACATTAAAGAGCTCATTACCCATTCACTAATTGTAAAATGCCTAGTGTATATAGTGATGAGTGATTGCCTTGTGTACTGTATGTTTTGTTTGTTTGTTTTTTCATTTAAAATAGAACTAAGTTAACATTGCAGCTTTTTACCGCATGTAATAGACAAGATTTTTCAGAAGCAGAAATTTTTAAAGAATACTGTGAGGTGACAATTGTGTTTCCGCTCCGTTAGATCCAATTTCATGCAGTAACTACATTGTACTGTATGTTGTAATGCCCGGACAATCTAGCTCATTGTGGCATGTTATTTTTCCTATAAAACAGACCTGTGTTTTCCTCCCTCTACAATTGCATTCAGTCAAACAGAAATGAACCAGAAGTGAAGGTGAATGCAGGCGGAATGAGAAGAGTAAAGGACAAAAGAGGCAGAAAATGGCTGTTTATTGAAAATGGTCTATTCAGTGCAGTAGAGGCACGTATTTGAAACTAGATCTATTTTTAAACCTTTTATCGGATTGGCTGACAAAGCCAGCCAATCAGTAAGTACAGCATCTGGTTGGCCAGTTAAGACCAACAAGAAAAGAAAGAATACATTTAGTGATTAAGAAGATATTGCATGAATTGCATGTATCTGTATAAGGGCCAGAACCACATGGCTCCGTTAAATCAGGGCAAATAACATGACATTAAAAAAAACAGATCTGTTTAACAGCTATGGGTATGTCCTCAGATGTCTGTTGAAACTGGGCTACTAATGTGTTGGTTTTCCTCAGTTTAAAGCAGCAGTCCAAGCTGGCGTTTAAAAAAATAAAAAAATCCCCCCATTTTAATATGTGTATCAATACATCCTCACAATGATAAATAATTCACTAAGTTGCCGCTCGATCCATTCCCCTGTGATCGGTCAGTGAAGATTCGTCTTGGGGGTTCACTAATTGGCTGCAGAAGAGTGACTTTGTGCAGGCATACCGCGCATTAACGTACGCAATGGGTCCAGACCATGTATGTAAAGTGAAAATGTACTTAAAGTGAAGCACTACCTTCTTTCCACTTATTGATGCATTTACTGTACTGCAATCGTCATATACGTGCATAACTGATGTAAATAACGCCTTTGTAACAGGCTCTATAGTCTCCCCGCTTGCGCACAACTTCGGTACAGGTAGGGAGCCTGTTTTACTGTTCAGGACGTGCTGACAGGCGCATGCGCGAGCTGCTGTTTGCCTATTGGGCGATATGTCCTTACTCGCGAGTGTACTTAAAGTGAGTGTCCTTAAACCGGGGTATGCCTGTAAATGGTTGCTGTAGAAAAAAAAGGCTTGTTACATTATAATACATTAAAAATGTCAGAGTGGTTTAAAAAAAATCTACAAGTATTTTCTCAAAATGCAGAACTGATTTATGAAAAAAACCACATGTAGGATACTGCTTGGTCTGCAGCTTTTACAGGTATCCACACAAAAGCAACGTTACATTAGCTATCATACCAGGATTGAGACGTATTTACCAAAGCACTGCGCATGCACATTGGCAAAACTGTAATGTCCTTTTCAATTAACACACATACATTATGCCCTACCAGGGGGATTAGTGATAAGAAAAATATTAATACATTTTTTTTTTGTAAATCGTATAAAAGAAAATTCCCTGGTCATTATTTCTACAAAATTTCACACACAGTAAATGAACTGTGAATAAAAGTTTTGTTCACAACATCTGTCTCCTGGTAATTATTGTTATAATATATCGACACCTTATTGTACACCCATTCTTAATAAAGAAAGTCCTGCCCCCGCCAGCGGAACCTGCACAGATGCCACTCAAGAAGGACAGAAAGTCGCATCCTCCAGAGGTGTCCTGATTCTTCTCAAAATGTGCCCTCCCGGTTCCTGAAAATAAAGATCGCGCATGCACTCGCGCACACAGGCACAGTCTCAACAACAAGAGAGAAACTTTACAGTGCCGGACGAAGAACAAAAAACAGAAGAAAATCCCCAAATCACCCCAAAAGTTTTAAAATAATTATTTAAATAGATGCAGGGGGTTTTCCAAGTCGCCCTGGACAAGGCTGTAGCTGAATTTAAAGCAGATCTGACTTCTGTGACAGCGAGAACAACGCAGCTGGAAAATAAACTCGAAGAATCACTGCTAGGCCTGGGCTCAATGAAAGACGAGTTATTTAGACGAAATCAGGATCTTGAAGGAGAACGTGGACGATCTGGAAAATCGGGAAAGAAGGCAAAACCTCCGAGTAAGAAACATCCCGGAAGCAATTGATCCAGAAGAGCTGCAACCTTATCTAACAACATTATTCACCAAATTGCTCAGTCTCTTCTAATAAGAGACCTGCACATGGACAGAGCACACTGAGCTTTGGGTTCAAGATTCGCGGACCCTCGGAAAAGCAGAGATGTCATAGTAAAATTATACTACTACACCACTAAGGAGAAAATAATAAGAGGTTGCAGGAATCAAGAATACTTGGACTTTGAAAATTCCAAGATTCAGATCTTCCAAGATCTTTCCAGATCTACAATTTCAAGAAGAAGCCTCTGCCCAGTCACAGTGATCCTCAGAGATAACGATATCCGCTATAGATGGGCGTTCCCATTCCGACTAGTCGTAAACAAAGACGGGAAGCAAGTTTTGCTAAGATTCCAGAAGAGGAAGAGAACTTCCTAGGAGCCCTTGGCCTACAAGAACAGCAAAGCGCGAAACCACAATGATCCCCGAGGCCAGAGAGATCGTCGGAAGACCCACAACAAAGAGAAAGAGGTGGCCATCCAGAGTTTCCCGAGACCGCCCACCCGACCTGAGGGAGCGAAAAGTCCTATCCCCACGGTTAAAAATTGGTCAGATGGAGGAAGAGGTTGTACGGACCAGAGTTTATGGTCTGCGGTGAACTTTCTTCCTCTGCGATCTTTATGATTTTTGTTTTCACTGGTTCTCTGAGGTCCTATCTGTAACGGACATGCTCACCACAAACCAGTACCGCACCACAGGGCTGAGGTGGGGATATGGAAACACTGACCTGAAGCCGCGAAGCTGGGTCTGGATTGTGGATTCCATAGTCGTGGGTAGTGGGGTCAGGATTGGAGAGAGCAGCATAGTCAATATCCAGGTGGGGTCTAGGCAGGTGGCACAGGAGCGATGGTCAGGGTCACAGGCTGGGGTTGACATCAGGGAAGGCTTCAGCAAAGGAGCTTCAGCACAGTGAAGACCTCATGAAGAGAGAAGCTTCAGCGCAAGAGCTAGCGCGCAGGAAAGGCCTCAGGAATCGAGAAGCTTCAGCACAGGAGCTTCAGCACAGGGAAGACCTCCGGAATAGAGAAGCTTCAGTGCAGGAGATCCAGCTCAGGAAAGGCCTCCGGAATGAGAAGCTTTAACGCAGGGGATCCAGCACAGATTCTTCAGCACAGGAACAGCCTTTTGGTACAGAGACTCTTCAGCGCAGGGGCTTCAGCACAGGGAAGGCCTTATGAAGCAGGGTATAGGTCTCTGGAAGCAGGATATACTGCAGACAGGCAAAGCAGAGGTGCTTGTGACAAGCACAGGTTACACAGAAAGAAAGTCATATGCTCAGCCCCTTCCTGGTGAAAGGTCTGACCCTAAATAGCATGGACAGCCAGTAGGGGTAGAGCTGCACATGAAGCAGCATCAAAGCAGAATGCAGTGTAAGTCCAGAAACAGCTGTTCCCAATTTCTCAGTTCAGGAAGAGATTTGCCTGGGACCTCTACAGCAGTGATGCGCAAACTGGGGGGCGTGACCCCCAGGATGGCCATGAGACTGAGTGTGGGGGGGGGGGGGGGCGCGAGGTTTACAGAGGCCCTGCACGCTTCCCGAAGGCACTTAAATTAAGTGCCTGGGGAGCTGCAGGGCCTCTGTAAACCTAATTTACCTTGGCTCTGGCGGCTTCTCACACGCGTCGCCATAGCAACGCAGCATCAAATGACGCCGCGAGGTCATGTGGCATCACGTTACCATAGCAACGTGACGTCATGACACCGGAGCCGACGCCAGAGCGGGGGTGAGGGGGAGGGGTGCGAGGTGAGGGGACCACCGGCAGGGGGGCGCAGGGAAAAAAGTTTGCGCCCCCCTGCTCTACAGTCATGTAAGGGTGAGTTCCAGCCAAACCCAGGACTGGAACCCTTACACCGTCAGACCTAGGATAAAGCGCTATTTTCAGCATGAAACATGTTAGAGTTTGTTTGTTGCCACCATGATGTCTGCCTGCGAATAAAAGTGATTTTTTAATCATACTTACTGCCTAAGCCCCAGATTTTTTGGTACTGCTGTGCTCCGGATTTCTCCTGCTTTTGGATCTCTTTTCGTTTACCTCCTGGCTGGACGCACGCCTCATAGGACACTACTAACCACAATTATGAGTACTTTTATCTTATAAATGAAGAGGAATACATATGCTCTAGGGGGACTTGCCTATTTATAGGATATACTGAAGCACAGTTGTTATTAATCTATGACGTCTGCTGATTCTTGAAATATTCCACATAAGGTATTTCCTTTATCCCTTCAATGAGCCCTGCAATTAAATTCACCTTCTAACTCACTGGTTATCTAGATTATTGTCTTCTCTCCTATTAGAGACTTTTAATACATATGCATGCAAGCAATCATCCTCAAACTCAGATGCACTGATATTGTGAGATTTATTTCTCTATTTTGCTGGCTAAATTGTTTTGTCTGTTATATTGAACCAAAGGCAAATGTATGCTTCCCAGTCTATTCACATAAAAGGGGCAGGAATTTAGAGTTAAGAATTTTGGATGATTGAGTAAGAAGAAGTCCCATTCGGCGGAGTTGAGGCTTGACCTTCCCCCCCCCACCCGGCCCCCATTAGGGCTTCCTTTAGCGGCAGCCCTTTATTTTGGTCCAAAGAGGGATGAAAAGTTAAAAGGTTTTATGATGGATAGTAGGTCCATCCCTCCCATAACCCTTTTGTTGTTTTCTGCTTTTTTCCCCTAATTTTTTTCCACCTCCGAAGTTATTCCCCCCAAATACAACCATTGATCAACAAGGAGGAAGCGCCTCCTTTCCTTTAAAGAGGATCATAGTAAGTATCGGGGCCAGGTAACGACACAGACAGACACACACACACACAGACTCTCTATTTCACAGAATATGATTAGTAGAGAGCTAGACTTAACTTGTAATCTATCACTAATCAATTACCTATAAAAGTATGTATGATTTTTTTCTGACATTAGTTTAAATAAATTAGTCCCTGCTCTGTAGAATTCACAATGTAATTTGATGGGACATGGAGATAAAACGAATCGCTCAAGGTCACAAGGAGCCAACACTGCAATTTGAACCAGGCTCCCATGCTTCAAAGGCAATGTCATTAGTTTAAGACTCTGTGCCTTTACTCAGACACTCTTTCAGCTCCTATTTATATACATGTATAAATAATATAAATATAACAAACATTTCAACATTAAAGAGCTCATTACCCATTCACTAATTGTAAAATGCCTAGTGTATATAGTGATGAGTGATTGCCTTGTGTACTGTATGTTTTGTTTGTTTGTTTTTTCATTTAAAATAGAACTAAGTTAACATTGCAGCTTTTTACCGCATGTAATAGACAAGATTTTTCAGAAGCAGAAATTTTTAAAGAATACTGTGAGGTGACAATTGTGTTTCCGCTCCGTTAGATCCAATTTCATGCAGTAACTACATTGTACTGTATGTTGTAATGCCCGGACAATCTAGCTCATTGTGGCATGTTATTTTTCCTATAAAACAGACCTGTGTTTTCCTCCCTCTACAATTGCATTCAGTCAAACAGAAATGAACCAGAAGTGAAGGTGAATGCAGGCGGAATGAGAAGAGTAAAGGACAAAAGAGGCAGAAAATGGCTGTTTATTGAAAATGGTCTATTCAGTGCAGTAGAGGCACGTATTTGAAACTAGATCTATTTTTAAACCTTTTATCGGATTGGCTGACAAAGCCAGCCAATCAGTAAGTACAGCATCTGGTTGGCCAGTTAAGACCAACAAGAAAAGAAAGAATACATTTAGTGATTAAGAAGATATTGCATGAATTGCATGTATCTGTATAAGGGCCAGAACCACATGGCTCCGTTAAATCAGGGCAAATAACATGACATTAAAAAAAACAGATCTGTTTAACAGCTATGGGTATGTCCTCAGATGTCTGTTGAAACTGGGCTACTAATGTGTTGGTTTTCCTCAGTTTAAAGCAGCAGTCCAAGCTGGCGTTTAAAAAAATAAAAAAATCCCCCCATTTTAATATGTGTATCAATACATCCTCACAATGATAAATAATTCACTAAGTTGCCGCTCGATCCATTCCCCTGTGATCGGTCAGTGAAGATTCGTCTTGGGGGTTCACTAATTGGCTGCAGAAGAGTGACTTTGTGCAGGCATACCGCGCATTAACGTACGCAATGGGTCCAGACCATGTATGTAAAGTGAAAATGTACTTAAAGTGAAGCACTACCTTCTTTCCACTTATTGATGCATTTACTGTACTGCAATCGTCATATACGTGCATAACTGATGTAAATAACGCCTTTGTAACAGGCTCTATAGTCTCCCCGCTTGCGCACAACTTCGGTACAGGTAGGGAGCCTGTTTTACTGTTCAGGACGTGCTGACAGGCGCATGCGCGAGCTGCTGTTTGCCTATTGGGCGATATGTCCTTACTCGCGAGTGTACTTAAAGTGAGTGTCCTTAAACCGGGGTATGCCTGTAAATGGTTGCTGTAGAAAAAAAAGGCTTGTTACATTATAATACATTAAAAATGTCAGAGTGGTTTAAAAAAAATCTACAAGTATTTTCTCAAAATGCAGAACTGATTTATGAAAAAAACCACATGTAGGATACTGCTTGGTCTGCAGCTTTTACAGGTATCCACACAAAAGCAACGTTACATTAGCTATCATACCAGGATTGAGACGTATTTACCAAAGCACTGCGCATGCACATTGGCAAAACTGTAATGTCCTTTTCAATTAACACACATACATTATGCCCTACCAGGGGGATTAGTGATAAGAAAAATATTAATACATTTTTTTTTTGTAAATCGTATAAAAGAAAATTCCCTGGTCATTATTTCTACAAAATTTCACACACAGTAAATGAACTGTGAATAAAAGTTTTGTTCACAACATCTGTCTCCTGGTAATTATTGTTATAATATATCGACACCTTATTGTACACCCATTCTTAATAAAGAAAGTCCTGCCCCCGCCAGCGGAACCTGCACAGATGCCACTCAAGAAGGACAGAAAGTCGCATCCTCCAGAGGTGTCCTGATTCTTCTCAAAATGTGCCCTCCCGGTTCCTGAAAATAAAGATCGCGCATGCACTCGCGCACACAGGCACAGTCTCAACAACAAGAGAGAAACTTTACAGTGCCGGACGAAGAACAAAAAACAGAAGAAAATCCCCAAATCACCCCAAAAGTTTTAAAATAATTATTTAAATAGATGCAGGGGGTTTTCCAAGTCGCCCTGGACAAGGCTGTAGCTGAATTTAAAGCAGATCTGACTTCTGTGACAGCGAGAACAACGCAGCTGGAAAATAAACTCGAAGAATCACTGCTAGGCCTGGGCTCAATGAAAGACGAGTTATTTAGACGAAATCAGGATCTTGAAGGAGAACGTGGACGATCTGGAAAATCGGGAAAGAAGGCAAAACCTCCGAGTAAGAAACATCCCGGAAGCAATTGATCCAGAAGAGCTGCAACCTTATCTAACAACATTATTCACCAAATTGCTCAGTCTCTTCTAATAAGAGACCTGCACATGGACAGAGCACACTGAGCTTTGGGTTCAAGATTCGCGGACCCTCGGAAAAGCAGAGATGTCATAGTAAAATTATACTACTACACCACTAAGGAGAAAATAATAAGAGGTTGCAGGAATCAAGAATACTTGGACTTTGAAAATTCCAAGATTCAGATCTTCCAAGATCTTTCCAGATCTACAATTTCAAGAAGAAGCCTCTGCCCAGTCACAGTGATCCTCAGAGATAACGATATCCGCTATAGATGGGCGTTCCCATTCCGACTAGTCGTAAACAAAGACGGGAAGCAAGTTTTGCTAAGATTCCAGAAGAGGAAGAGAACTTCCTAGGAGCCCTTGGCCTACAAGAACAGCAAAGCGCGAAACCACAATGATCCCCGAGGCCAGAGAGATCGTCGGAAGACCCACAACAAAGAGAAAGAGGTGGCCATCCAGAGTTTCCCGAGACCGCCCACCCGACCTGAGGGAGCGAAAAGTCCTATCCCCACGGTTAAAAATTGGTCAGATGGAGGAAGAGGTTGTACGGACCAGAGTTTATGGTCTGCGGTGAACTTTCTTCCTCTGCGATCTTTATGATTTTTGTTTTCACTGGTTCTCTGAGGTCCTATCTGTAACGGACATGCTCACCACAAACCAGTACCGCACCGCAGGGCTGAGGTGGGGATATGGAAACACTGACCTGAAGCCGCGAAGCTGGGTCTGGATTGTGGATTCCATAGTCGTGGGTAGTGGGGTCAGGATTGGAGAGAGCAGCATAGTCAATATCCAGGTGGGGTCTAGGCAGGTGGCACAGGAGCGATGGTCAGGGTCACAGGCTGGGGTTGACATCAGGGAAGGCTTCAGCAAAGGAGCTTCAGCACAGTGAAGACCTCATGAAGAGAGAAGCTTCAGCGCAAGAGCTAGCGCGCAGGAAAGGCCTCAGGAATCGAGAAGCTTCAGCACAGGAGCTTCAGCACAGGGAAGACCTCCGGAATAGAGAAGCTTCAGTGCAGGAGATCCAGCTCAGGAAAGGCCTCCGGAATGAGAAGCTTTAACGCAGGGGATCCAGCACAGATTCTTCAGCACAGGAACAGCCTTTTGGTACAGAGACTCTTCAGCGCAGGGGCTTCAGCACAGGGAAGGCCTTATGAAGCAGGGTATAGGTCTCTGGAAGCAGGATATACTGCAGACAGGCAAAGCAGAGGTGCTTGTGACAAGCACAGGTTACACAGAAAGAAAGTCATATGCTCAGCCCCTTCCTGGTGAAAGGTCTGACCCTAAATAGCATGGACAGCCAGTAGGGGTAGAGCTGCACATGAAGCAGCATCAAAGCAGAATGCAGTGTAAGTCCAGAAACAGCTGTTCCCAATTTCTCAGTTCAGGAAGAGATTTGCCTGGGACCTCTACAGCAGTGATGCGCAAACTGGGGGGCGTGACCCCCAGGATGGCCATGAGACTGAGTGTGGGGGGGGGGGGGGTGCGAGGTTTACAGAGGCCCTGCACGCTTCCCGAAGGCACTTAAATTAAGTGCCTGGGGAGCTGCAGGGCCTCTGTAAACCTAATTTACCTTGGCTCTGGCGGCTTCTCACACGCGTCGCCATAGCAACGCAGCATCAAATGACGCCGCGAGGTCATGTGGCATCACGTTACCATAGCAACGTGACGTCATGACACCGGAGCCGACGCCAGAGCGGGGGTGAGGGGGAGGGGTGCGAGGTGAGGGGACCACCGGCAGGGGGGCGCAGGGAAAAAAGTTTGCGCCCCCCTGCTCTACAGTCATGTAAGGGTGAGTTCCAGCCAAACCCAGGACTGGAACCCTTACACCGTCAGACCTAGGATAAAGCGCTATTTTCAGCATGAAACATGTTAGAGTTTGTTTGTTGCCACCATGATGTCTGCCTGCGAATAAAAGTGATTTTTTAATCATACTTACTGCCTAAGCCCCAGATTTTTTGGTACTGCTGTGCTCCGGATTTCTCCTGCTTTTGGATCTCTTTTCGTTTACCTCCTGGCTGGACGCACGCCTCATAGGACACTACTAACCACAATTATGAGTACTTTTATCTTATAAATGAAGAGGAATACATATGCTCTAGGGGGACTTGCCTATTTATAGGATATACTGAAGCACAGTTGTTATTAATCTATGACGTCTGCTGATTCTTGAAATATTCCACATAAGGTATTTCCTTTATCCCTTCAATGAGCCCTGCAATTAAATTCACCTTCTAACTCACTGGTTATCTAGATTATTGTCTTCTCTCCTATTAGAGACTTTTAATACATATGCATGCAAGCAATCATCCTCAAACTCAGATGCACTGATATTGTGAGATTTATTTCTCTATTTTGCTGGCTAAATTGTTTTGTCTGTTATATTGAACCAAAGGCAAATGTATGCTTCCCAGTCTATTCACATAAAAGGGGCAGGAATTTAGAGTTAAGAATTTTGGATGATTGAGTAAGAAGAAGTCCCATTCGGCGGAGTTGAGGCTTGACCTTCCCCCCCCCACCCGGCCCCCATTAGGGCTTCCTTTAGCGGCAGCCCTTTATTTTGGTCCAAAGAGGGATGAAAAGTTAAAAGGTTTTATGATGGATAGTAGGTCCATCCCTCCCATAACCCTTTTGTTGTTTTCTGCTTTTTTCCCCTAATTTTTTTCCACCTCCGAAGTTATTCCCCCCAAATACAACCATTGATCAACAAGGAGGAAGCGCCTCCTTTCCTTTAAAGAGGATCATAGTAAGTATCGGGGCCAGGTAACGACACAGACAGACACACACACACACAGACTCTCTATTTCACAGAATATGATTAGTAGAGAGCTAGACTTAACTTGTAATCTATCACTAATCAATTACCTATAAAAGTAGTCTCTTTAAATGTAAAGGGACTAAACGCAAATATTAAAAGGAAACTAGCCCTGAGAGATTTTAAGAAGATGCAGGCGGATATTTTGTTCCTCCAGGAAACTAATTTTAATAGGCAAGATCCACCTAACACTTTTCGGGATACTTACCGTAGCTATTTTGTTAAAACAAGATGTCCCGAGGCGCATGTGCGATGGTGAGGGGAATAGCTGCCTAAGACAGAAGCTCCTACCCCCGCCAAAGCAATAACACATTTACAGCCGAAAAAAAAACGATTTTTTCACCCGAAGTTCCCCCACGCTAACCAGGGAAAACACAGAGATGGCCCCGCCATCATCAAAAAAGAAAAATACGGGAGATCTGCGGAGGTATCTGAGCCGGTCTGCAACCAGGGAGGCAGGGACAGAAATGGCGCCTGGCTCCAACGCGGGCTCGGGATCAGAACACGAGGAAGATATGGATGAGGCACCGGAGCAACAACCTGTACGGCGCTGCGATTTTGACCGCCTATACAATGGAATGAAGTCGCTATTTCGGGCAGAGATTCAGGAGCTCCGGAAAGAGGTGCAGGGCCTAGGCGAAAGAACAGGGGCCCTGGAGGATAAAATGGCGTCTGTCTCCGCAACCGTTAAAAAATCAGAGAAGCGGTCCTCACATCTCCAAGCACAGATCGCAGAACGCCAAGAAGACTCCGAGAATCGGGACCGTCGCAGCAATGTCCGCATACGCGGTATCCCCGAAGAAATAACTGAGGTGGAAGACTTTATCACCCGCTGGATGGCGACCCTGCTCCCGGATACCCCTGCGGCGGAGCTCATGATGGACAGGTGTCACAGAGCCCTGAGGAGCAAACCGCTGGCAAATGCTCAACCGCGAGATGTTATTGCTCGCTTGCATTACTTTCGCACCCGTCAAGCAATTTTTCTGAAGGCACGAGGGGAGGAGGCCTGCCGGTTTGAGGGAATCGCCCTACAATTATTTCAGGACTTGTCTCCCTTGACTCTTGCTCGGCGCCTGAAGCTCCAACCGATTACAAGAATTCTCAGGGACAGAGCCATACGCTACAGATGGACCTTCCCGTTTGGCTTACTAGTCATTAAAAACGGGAGGGACATCTCCATGAAACACCTGGAGGAAGGGGATGACTTCCTGCGAAGACTGGGGGTGAAAGAAAGCGAGGCACCAGGGCCCCGGAGAGACACAGAGCCGGACAATGAATGGCGTCAAGCCGGCACCCCCAAGAAGTCCCGCACAACAAACGAAACGGAGAAAGAATGAATGAATAAATAAATAAAGAGGGGAATAAAGTTTCATCCCAGAGTTCGTTTGCCTAAAGTTGTGGCAAAAGTTTATGGTTCTTGGGCCCAGATAATCTCTAAAAGACTGCTCTAAGATGGTAGGCGGACCCCTATAGTGCCGCTACACCACCTATCTGCTGTGAAATAAGACTATCACACCCCAGGGTTCCCGGCCAAACCGCAAAACCAAAAGACTTACCAGAAATCCTGGCGACGCGAGGCAGATCACAACCCGGAAGGGGCCTGTGACACGCATCCCAAGAAGATGGAGGCGCCTCGACTTTTGGCGGGCTGAAAATCCCATCACCGGATGAAGAAGGGCCCAGCGTGGGAAGACGTCCGCCTCCGAGGACATCCGGCAGCCGAGTGACAGGAACCGGACAGACGTCACCGGATATGGCCGTGCGGCCATCTTGGTCGGGGCACGCTACAGCCGGGACCGGAAGTGCATCACCAGAGTGCAGCGGAAGAAAGCTAAGACCGGGGGGCCGGACAGGGAGCTCCCCCTCGGCGCAAAAGACAATGCGAGCTGGAACGCCTAGCACCATAACACACATAGGGGGCTAATACCAGGGGACATAGGAGGGAAAGGGAACGCGGAACCCGGACGGGAGATAGACCCCGATGGTACCCCACATAGGCATAATATAGCGGGTTCACTACAGCAGGCAGGGAGATCAAATATAGCACCCTGTCCGGGCACAAAGTAGGAGGGGCAGACCCACGTAAAAGAGGGAAATAGAGGAAGGGATACGGAGGCTAAGTAGGCGAAAGCTCCATAACAGAGACAGTTGGGGACACTGAGGGCCCTGGGCGGACCCCCAGGGGATTACGCGCTCTTATAACGCGCTATACACATAAGGGAGAGTTGGGGGGCCAAGTGCTGCCCACGCAGAGGGGTTAAACTGCAATAGCATGCAGCGCAATGAGGAGGGGGTACGGGTCTTAGCCTGCACACAAAAGAGACATCTGGATTTGTTGTTCCCACGAACTATGAGACGTTCCACGGTCAAAATGGCTGTAAATGTTCATTAAAAGTTGTTGATTAGGGCGGGGGAGGGGGTGGCTGCCCACTCACCGTCGTCATGAGACTCCACATGGGTACTTGGGGGACAGCCCCCAAGGGATCCATGCAAGACCCCGCTGGGCTGGCAGAAACGGGCCAGGCACACCTCGACATACTCAGACGTGGGCTCACCCGGGCCGGACCCCCAGAAGGGGCAGTTCAGGTGTCCCGGGGGACTCAGTCCCTAAGGTTCACCGAAAGTTACAGTTGTTTTTATGTTGTTTCCCCTATGTTCCCGTTGTGTGTATCCATTTGTTTCCCCCATGCACAGATGAGAAGAGTACACGACACATCACAGTCCCAGGGGCTGCAGAGAACCCTAGCTCGCAAGCACGGCTGCATCGCAGGACTCCACCCCGACAACACTAATGGGTAGAGATTTTACCATAATATCACACAACGTGAAAGGGTTCAATAGCCCCTTGAAAAGACGGTTAGCTATGACTGACTATAGAAGACATGACCCTGACATAATCCTACTTCAGGAGACACATTTCTCTACTGCTGCGGCTGATTTTATTCGATCATTTGCCCGTTCTCGGCCGCAGCAGTTACCTGACGCGCGCCGGAATGTGCCGGGCGCGCGCCGAAGCAGCCGAGGAGAGGCCCGCCGATCGCGGCTTCCCCCTCTCCTCTCCGGGTCCGCCGGGTCCCCCGGAACCCCCTGCCGTCGTCCCCCACATCGCGGGACACCAGGGCTCCCTCGGGGAGCCCTGGACGCGCGTGCAGGGGGCGCAAGCACCCGATGCCGCGTGACCGCGCATCGGTGACGCGCGGCACTCCGAGGGGATGCCACTTGCAAGCCGGGAAATCTCCCGGCTTGCGGAACTGGCCACACTTCAATAAAGTGTGTCGCCAGTGTAGGTCTAGTTCCCCAAAATTCCTTGACGGTAGATACAGAACTTGGGTCTCAGCGACGGCTAACAAGAAGAAGAGAGGGGTAGCAATCTTACTACATAACCGCCTTGCGTTCGACATTACGCTCACGAAAAGAGATAAGAATGGGCGATTTATAATACTGGTGGGTGTTGTCAGAGGGCAACCTATTACAGTAGCTAATATTTACGCACCCAATGAGGGGGCTGACACCTTTTTCGCTACCCTCCATAAAGTCGCACAAGGCGGCATAGTGCTAGGAGGAGATTTTAACCTCACGCTGGACCCCAAGGCCGACAGATGCACACCTAGCTGGACAAAACACACGCAAAGCAGAGCAGCATGGACCCAGGGCCTTAAAGCAAATAGATTAGTGGACATTTGGCACGAACAGCACCCGGGAGACAAAGACTATACATTTTACTCACACCCACACGACAGATACAGCAGGATAGACTACCTCTTTGTATCCAATAGAATGGTTTCGCAGATCTCCCACACGGGTATCCATGATATTTCATGGTCTGATCACGCACCTGTAGAGCTGCGGTGCACAGACTTCAGACTAGACAGGCCAGGAGCGACGTGGAAACTCAATGAGTTATTACTGAAAATCCCCGAAATTGAAACAGCGGTAGGGGATAAAATCAGGGGCTACTTTGATGAGAATGCCAGTAGCGTGGCATCTCAATCCACTCTATGGGAGGCCCATAAGGCGACTCTACGCGGAGAGCTCATAGGGATAGCGAGTAGGCGGAAAAAAGAAAGGGAACATAAGATTAAGACTCTCCAATCGGAACTGACAGCCCTATCCGCCCTCCACAAAACTAACAAACAAGCGCAGACCCTTCAGGCCTGGCGTGACACTAAAACGAAACTAAATTTACTGATGTCCTCCCGAGCTGAGAAAGAGTTGACCTGGTCCAGGCGGCAATTCTACGAAAAAGCGAACAAGCCAGATACCCCGCTTGCCAATAAACTAAAAAACAGTAACCGTAATTTTCACATCCAGGCAATTCGAACCAAAAAAGGTGACCTCACTTCTGATCCCAAACAAATTGTAGATCAATTAAAAAAATACTATGAGACCCTCTACGACGGGGCTAAGGTATCTCATTGCGAGAACACTCATAGGCAGTTGAAGACATTTCTAAAGGGGGCAAAATTACCCAGACTGGGCAGGTTGGAAAGGGAGGCATTACAGGAAGATTTCTCAGGTGAGGAGATATCAGAGGTAATCAAAGCACTGAAGCCACCCAAAGCCCCAGGCCCGGATGGTTTCTCTAATCTCTATTACAAAAAATTCAGAAAAATTCTAGTACCTCACCTGGTCTGACTATTTAACTCATTCTTAGAAGGTGCCCCTATACCCGGCCAGATGCTTCAAGCGTCTATATCAGTGATCCCCAAATCTGGGAAGGACCCAGCTGATTGTAAAAGCTACCGTCCGATATCCCTTATCAACTCGGACACCAAATTTTTTTCCAAACTATTGGCTAACCGTCTGAATACAGTTATGCCTAAGCTGGTCCACCCCGATCAAGTAGGGTTTATATGCGGGAGGCAAGCGGCAGACAATACCAGACGGATCATAGACCTAATTGATTTGGCACATAGAAAACATATCCCGTCTATGGCATTGAGTCTGGATAAACACAAAAATAGATGACATAACCCGGCGCTTATATATGTGAAAAAACAATGAAAAAATGGAAAAAATAATGTATATATAGTCCCAAATGGTGCCAAGTGATGAAATGATAGTTCAATGGTTACAACCTGAAAAGTCCGGTTGGGCACAAACTCAGTTCACAGTTCATCAAAACAGATGGTTCTTCTCATGTGTTGTACTTGATCCTGCATATTAAAGATATCAAGCAGAGAACAAACATTGCGCAGTATATTGAGACAAACAATAATATTTCCAAATGATGATGTATATCTGAATTGCCTACTTACTAGAAGTAGCTAGATCACGTGCAGGGGAGAGAATCTGTTCTTTAAGCCTTCTTGCCCTGGAAGCCTCTTGATGTCGCACGAACCCCTCGTGGTGTTCCTGGCCTCCGTGGGTATAGAAGGGATCTTTCTGCAGCCCCTGTCTTCAGGAATCCTGTACCTCTTACTCCGTTTAGGGAACAAAAAGAAGGACAGAGGATTGCGCAGCACAATAAATCTTTAATGGCACTTGCCCAAAACCACGATAAAATACTCACAGAAGGAGGTGAGTTAAAATACAATAAAAAGTGCTCGGCCCAGCACACACACACAGCCGCCTAAGTCACTGGTAGTCCGCTCCGGTACCGCGTGTACCTCGCGTATATCCGGCGCTCTAGTGTGACGTCACTGTCTTCAGTAAGACTCGCGGCTGGGATGACTGGGACACTGCTCCTTAGGCTCCTCCCTACGCGTTTCGTGACGGGGAACGTCACTTCGTCAGGGGATTGAGTCTGGATGCTGAAAAGGCCTTTGACCGTATCGATTGGCCCTACCTCAAAGAGACGCTGGGAGAGTTTGGCATAGGAGGGAGAATGTTGGGTGCCATTCTGGCTCTTTATCGGGAACCGAGGGTGAGGGTCAGACACCAGGGCTTCCCGTCGGAAGATTTCCCAATAAGGAGTGGTACCAGACAGGGATGTCCCCTGTCCCCACTTATTTTCGCATTATGTATAGAACCCCTGGCGGCGCATATCCGCAACTGCCCCGACATAGCAGGTATACAGATTAAAGAACAGTCACACAAAGTGGCCCTGTATGCAGATGACATTATCCTAATGTTGTCAAAACCCCTTACCTCCCTGCCGAATGTCTTCAGCCTGCTGGATGAATTTAACAAGGTCTCTGGTTTCAAGATTAATCAAACCAAATCGGAAGCTTTAAACATAAACCTGCCAAAGGTCACTGAAAAACTAATTGAGTTGAATTTTAACTTCAAATGGCAAGCCTCCTCCATTAAATATCTAGGGATTAATATAACCAAAGACTATAGCGCCCTATACAAAGCCAATTACCCCAGACTGATTAGGACTCTGAGGGAGGATCTGCGGATCTGGTCGGGCCACACAATTTCATGGATCGGCAGGATCCAGAGCCTTAAGATGAATCTCCTCCCTAGAATCTTGTATCTTTTCCAGACCCTTCCGATACAAGTGGTCAGAGACGACATCCTCCGCTTACAGTCCTCCATGGTGAAATTCGTCTGGGGTAATAAAAAGCCACGCATAAAATCTAGCATCCTAACTAGGCCAACAATTAGAGGAGGACTAGGGATACCTTGCTTGATATCGTACTTCAAAGCGGCACAATTAACCCAAATTATCCAGTGGCACATGCATCCTAGCTTGCGGAGATGGGTAGAGCTAGAAACAACATGCTGCGCCCCAGTGGATCTACAAGATCTAATTTGGCTACCAAAAAAGGTACATAAGACCATGAGAGAGCTGCTGGCCGCACTGAATAGCTCGTTAACAACCTGGAGAACACTAGACATAGGTGTGCCCTTACAACCCAGCACACACTCATGACCCCGGTTATGGGGAACCCTGATTTCGCTCCGGGTCTGTTGAGCAAGAACTTAGCCGTCTGGAAAGCAAAGGGCCTTACAAGGCTACTGCATCTGGAGGGATGCCAATCAATCAAAACATTTGAACAAATCAGATCAGAAACAGAGATGCCTAACTCTGATTTTTTGAGATACCTCCAGTTGAGAGCATTTTACACAAAAATTCCTAAACGCCCCAGGCGAACACATTTTGAGCAGCTGTATTCCAGAGGTACGGACACCACGGGACTTACATCTAGGATTTACAGAGAGGTGGTTTGTCCGGGAACTGACGACGACACCAAACTTAGCTACAGAAACAAATGGGCAGCGGACTGAGGGGAGACTTTAGAGGACGATGACTGGTCCACAATAGTACTGGCAGCAGCTAAGAGCTCTATATGCACCACCTTGAAGGAGAATGCATATAAAGTCCTAATGAGGTGGTACCTTACCCCAACACGATTGGCAAAGTTTGTAAAAGATTACCCCCCATTGTGCCCCAAACAATGTGGGGAACATGCAGACTTACTTCACATGCTGTGGGGTTGCTCCAAAGTGGCTCCTTTGTGGGAGGAACTCCAAGATTGGCTACAGAGTATTCTCGGGCAGCCGGTCCCCCTGGACCCCTGGTTGTTCCTGCTGGGCAGGCGCACCCGGGGGCTAGGCAGACCGGCACAGAAATTGATTGCACATTTTGCAACAGCCATGAGGTGCGAAATCGCAGCATTGTGGAAGCTACCAGATTTACCCACAATTACGAAAATTCAGAATAGAATTTGGTACATCTGTCGGATGGAACAGTTGACAAGTCTGGTCAACGACACCGGCACAAACTTCCTCAAAGTCTGGGCCCTGTGGCTAGCCCATTCAGACATTCCTGGGGTGAACGCCACCACCATAATGCCCTAATAAACAGAGATGCATTCTCCTGCGAAGTGACAGTACTGACGATTCGCCGATGGGCTACAGGTAGGGACGACGGCAAACAGGGATGGCAAACCTAGGGGTGGACCCGCATTGAATAGGCGTGGCAAGGATAGAAACTGGGAACGCCTCAATGGCTCTGTGCTTTCCCCCGTCTCCCCCCCCCTACGTATCTGTGTAGTTCGTCTGGTTTGTGAGTCGGTCTGTCCTGTAGGTCTTTAACTAGGTGAAGGAAGAAGGAAAAACAAAAATGGGGTATGGGTACATTAAGCGAAGGCAATGGGTTGTTGGACAATGTATGCGCTGTACTGTAACCCAATAAAAACCTTTTTGTGGAAAAAAAAAACAAGATGTCCCATTTCAAATGGAAGAAATAAAAAGAGACCTGGAGGGCAGATTTATAATGTAAGAGGTCTTTTTTCGGGGGTAAAGGTAACTTTAGTGAATATATATACTCCGAACGATCAACAAATTGAATTTCTGAAATCAATTTTAGAAGAAATTGGGGACTCCCCCTCGGGATATTATACTAGGTGGAGATTGTAATATGACCCAGAACCCCGATGTAGACAAGTCCTCATCACTAAATCAAAAATTAGTGAATGATGTACTTAACAAATCAAAAAGGTTTAGGAAACTTACAAAAGAGTTCACACTCGAAGATGCTTGGCGCATCAAAAATTAAAACCAAAGAGATAATACATTTTATTTCCCCCCTCATGATATTTATACAAGAATTGATTTATATATTTGTCTCTGTGAATCTGCTGGATCGTGTCGCTCAGACAAATATAGACCCTATAATATGGTCGGACCATGCCCCAGTAGAATTGATCCTGAAACCCCACTTTATGAGACCCAAGGTTTTCCAGTAGTGTTTAAACGATTCGCTTTTGAATCAGACCGAGATCGAGGAAGTTATAGGGAATATATTGGTAGGTTATTTTAAGATAAATAAAGGTTCAGTTGTGAGAAGCCCATAAAGCCTCTATTAGAGGTCAATTTGTCTCAATAGCCTCATATAGGAAAATATCAAAAATCTTAACCAGGGAAAGTTAACGGCTAAAATAATTGAGTTAGAACAGGAACATAAAAAACGCCCATGCAGGAAGATTTATAAACTTCCACACCAGGCCAGAGAGAAATTAAATAGATTAAGATTGGAAGATACAGAAAAGGCATTAAAGTGGACCCGCCAGACCTATTATGATAAGGTAATAAAGCAGATGTTACTCGCAAATAAATTAAGAGGGGTTTAATCTAAATCACGTCTCAGCTATAAGATGGGGTAACGGGGAAGTCACTTATAACCCTTTCCAAATTGTAGGAGTTTTCTAAATATTACAATAAACTGTATAATTTGGATTCATCAGACCCCAATTTTAATAAAACATCTATAGAACAAATAGATAGCTATTTACAGACCTGCGATCTCCCAAAGTTGTGATGCTAAAATAAATATTTCAGAATTAGCTGAGGTCATTAAAGGTTAGAAACCCTCAAAAGTCCCAGGCCCGGATGGGTTCTCAAATATCTACTATAAAAAATATTTTAAGATTCTAGCCCCACATCTTCTAGATATGTTTAATATTTTTTTTTAAAGGGTACCCAGATTCCTATGCAAAAGTCAAAAGCAAATTTGGTAGTTATACCTAAAGAAGGTAAAGATCCAATGAGTTGTGCAAGTTATAGGCCAATTTCACTTCTTAATACAGATTTAAAAATATATACTAAAATATTGGCAAATAGATTAAAACCAATTCTTCCCCGTCTAATACACAATGATCAGGTAGATTTTATAAGTAAGCGTCAAGCCTCGGATAATACGCGTAAGATTATTAATATAATACTGTAGATTATATTAATTTCTCTAGACCTAAAGCAATGTTATTGAGTTTAGATGCTGAAAAAGCGTTTGTCAGAATTCATTGGGATTTTCTAGATAGATCTACTGTATGCAAGCGTTTGTTTTTTTCGGTCCATTTTTGAATGGTGTGCAGGCCATATATACCGTTGTGTGAAAAAGAAAGTACACCCTCTTTGAATTGTATGGTTTTACATATCAGGACATAATAACAATCATCTGTTCCTTAGCAGGTCTTAAAATTAGGTAAATACAACCTCCGATGAACAACAACGCATGACATATTACACTGTGTCATGATTTATTTAACAAAAATAAAGATTCCTAACTGCATGTCCCCAAAAACTCTACAAATACTACAGTTACATTGATGACCTGATTATAATATGGACAGAGGGTGAAGGAAACCTAAAACAATTCCACGAGTCCCTGAACTCATTCCATCCATCAATTAAACGCAAATGGATTATTCGTCAAACCTAGTAAACTTTCTAGATACAACAGTAACACTGAAAAATGGCAAAATATAAATATATGTATACAAGAAACCATCAGACAGATGCAGTTACCTCCAAAACTCCAGCTTCCATCCCACTCATACAAAATAAGGTATCATACACAGCCAGGCTATAAGATACCACTGCATATGCTCTGACAGTGAAGACAGAAACAGACATCTCACAACCCGGACCGAATTGTTCAGACAGAAGCGATACAAGCCAAAGACTATTGCCAGAACTATTACATCTGCACTAAAAGCCCCACAAGAACACCTGCTACAATACAGACAGAAAGAACCTACCACACGCATACCACTTGTGGCCAAATACAACCCTACCCTAGAGGGAATACGAAAAACAATCAAAGATCTGCTACCCATGCTGGCAGAGGATGTGACATTAAAAAAAATCTTCCCCAAACCTCCCATTCTGGTGTTCAGGCAACCACCAAACCTCAAACAGAAATTAGTCAACAGAAAACTTCATAACGAACATAAAGACACTGATAATGGCACAAAACCGTGCAACAACACATTGTTGCAAACTATGCAAACATATATGCCAAGATCCCATAGCCAGTCACAACCATGGAACATTCAATGTTAAAGGATCATACAGCTGCACATCCAGGAATGTGGTTTATATGATTCAATGCAACAAATGTGACCAAGGATGCTACACTGGGAAACCAGCCAAAAACTTCAAGGCAGAATGAATATGCACAGACATTCTATACTCCACCACGAAGAGGGAAGATACTGCTCACCAGTGGGACATCATTTCTCACAACCAGATCATTCTATAAATTATTTAAAAATCAAAATCCTCAATGGAATGTTTAAACACACCCAAGAACGGAAAGCATTCGAACTGAGAATGATAAGATGCCTTGACACCAAAAGAAGAGGACTTAATGTGGATATTGGGTTTCTCACACACTATCACAATTGTTTGTAATTATTCTGCCTGCCTCTCTATCAATGTTCTTATCCACAACTCCACCCGCCCCCGCAGCATCCCCTTCCCCCTCCATGCTGTTACAGTACTTGTCACTGTTTTATTACCCTTCTAATTTCTTCAAACATCCCTTTGTCACCCCTAATTATCTAAGTCTCTGTTTTTTTCAGCATCCCAAACCTCTGTTTTAGCCATAGCTTTCTTTGTAAACCAGTATTGCTGACCTGAGGTAGAGAGGAGAACTCTCGAAAGCTTGTCCTATCACATCAATTGTTAGTCCAAATAAAAAAGGTAGCACCTAATACTGAAGAACTAATTTATTCTGCACTGTGTGTGTATGTATATATATATATATTGTGACAAACGGCTTACTCCGGGGCTCCGCCGTCTGTCCGGGACTGTTAGAACACGGTCTTTTAGGGTAGGTTAAATGATGAGACGTCACGTACTGTTCCTTTAAACAGGCTATGCCTGGTTTATTCAGTCCCAGGCACTGAGACTGCCACAGTTTAAACAGAAAACAAAGCCAAACAAAAAGCTGCTCGTCTGAGCGATAACTTAAACTTAGATGTCCCTGACTCAGAGTTGGAAGTGGCTTGTCCACTTCCACCAACAAAATAAGTACCTTTGCAGTCTTTAGACAAACTAACAGAATGAATGAAGCGATTTGGGAAAGAGGCTTTCTCACCCCTCTGCAGTTCAGCAGCCTTCCAGGCTCTTGGGCGGGGCTCAGAGGAAACAGGAAACAGGTCTTATATACCTGAACTCTAATCAGCATGACAGGTGACAGAAAACAGGCAGCAGACAAACTGTGGAATGGAGTGCCTGTACCACGAGGCTGCCCTGTTCAGCTTAGACAGGACAGAAACTGTTCAGTATCCTGGGAGCCCTGTATATGGAGTTTATTACCAACCCCTGGTTTCTGTCACAATATATATATATATATATATATATATATATATATATATATATATATATATATATATATACACAGTGTTCGACAAATCACCCAAAAATCTACTCGCCCAACCAAAAAATCTACTCGCCCAACCAAAAAATCTACTCGCCACCTAGTCCCGCCCTCCAACTCCGCCCCTAGTCCCGCCCCCAACTCCACCCCCAGTCCCGCCCCCAACTCCGCCCCCAGTCCCGCCCCCAACCCGCTTTAAAATAAAATATATAAATAAAATACATTTAATAAATTCCTAGTCAGAACAACATTCGTTTTTGACATAAATTTATTTATTGTATTACATTATGCTACAATTAGTCGTGTGTGTGTGTGTGTCAATGTCGGATCTAGAAATAAAAGCCAGATGTGAATGACTAGTTTCCTGAACCCCTTAACCTGTGTCTGGACGTCGGCGCTTCACAGAGAGAGACAGAGAGAGACAGGCAGACACACACACACACACACAGAGCGGCACACCCACACACACACACACAGAGAAAGAGAGACACACAGAGAAAGAGAGACACACAGAGAAAGCGAGAGAATGAGAGACACACACACTGAGAGAATGAGAGACAAAGAGAGAGTGCGACAGAGAGCGAAGAAGAGAGTGCGACAGAGAGAGCGAAGAAGAGTGCGACAGAGAGGGAGAGGGTGACAGAGAGAGGGAGAGGGTGGCAGAGAGAGGGAGAGGGTGACAGAGAGAGGGAGAGGGTGACAGAGAGAGGGCGACACAGGGAGAGGGCGACACAGGGAGAGGGCGACACAGGGAGACGGAGAGGGTGGGTCACACAGGGAGAGGGTGACACGGAGAGGGAGAGGGAGGGTGACACAGGGAGCGGGACAGGGTGACACAGGGAGAGGGTGACACAGGGAGAGGGTGAGAGGGAGAGGATGACACAGGGAGAGAGGGAGAGGGTGACACAGGGAGAGGGTGACACAGGGAGAGGGAGGGTGACACAGGGAGAGGGAGGGTGACAGAGGGAGAGGGTGGGTGACACAGGGAGAGGGAGGGTGACACAGGGAGAGGGTGACACAGGGAGAGGGTGGGTGACACAGGGAGAGGGAGAGGGTGACACAGGCATAGGGAGAGGTGGGTGACACAGGGAGAGGGTGGGTGACACAGGGAGAGGGAGGGTGACACAGGGTGAGGGAGGGTGACACAGGGAGAGGGAGGGTGACACGGAGAGGGAGAGGGTGACACAGGGAGAGGGAGAGGGTGACACAGGGAGAGGGAGAGGGTGACACAGGGAGAGGGAGAGGGTGACACAGGGAGAGGGTGACACAGGGAGAGAGAGGGAGAGAGAGGGAGAGGGTGACACAGGGAGAGGGAGAGGGTGACACAGGGAGAGGGAGAGGGTGACACAGGGAGAGGGTGACACAGGGAGATGGTGACACAGGGAGAGGGTGAGAGGGAGAGGGTGACACAGGGAGAGAGGGTGACACAGGGAGAGGGTGACAGAGGGAGAGGGAGGGTGACACAGGGAGAGGGAGGGTGACACGGAGAGGGTGACACAGGGAGAGGGAGGTTGACACGGAGAGGGTGACACAGGGAGAGGTTGACACAGGGAGAGGGAGAGGGAGGGTGACACAGGGAGAGGGAGGGTGACACAGGGAGAGGGAGGGTGACAGGGAGAGGGAGAGGGTGGGTGACACAGGGAGAGGGAGGGTGACACAGGAAGAGGGTGACACAGGGAGAGGGTGGGTGACACAGGGAGAGGGTGACACAGGGAGAGGGAGAGGGTGACACAGGGAGAGGGAGAGGTGGGTGACACAGGGAGAGGGTGGGTGACACAGGGAGAGGGATGGTGACACAGGGTGAGGGAGGGTGACACAGGGAGAGGGAGGGTGACACAGGGAGAGGGAGGGTGACAGGGAGAGGGGGAGGGTGACAGGGAGAGGGTGACACAGGGAGAGGGAGAGGGTGACACAGGGAGAGGGAGAGGGTGACACAGGGAGAGGGTGACACAGGGAGAGAGAGGGAGAGAGAGGGAGAGGGTGACACAGGGAGAGGGAGAGGGTGACACAGGGAGAGGGTGACACAGTGAGAGGGAGGGTGACACAGGGAGAGGGTGACACAGGGAGAGGAGAGGGTGACACAGGGAGAGGGTGAGAGGGAGAGGGTGACACAGGGAGAAAGGGTGACACAGGGAGAGGGTGACACAGGGAGAGGGAGGGTGACACAGGGAGAGGGAGGGTGACACAGGGAGAGGGAGGGTGACACAGGGAGAGGGAGGGTGACACGGAGAGGGTGACACAGGGAGAGGGAGGTTGACACGGAGAGGGTGACACAGGGAGAGGGTGACACAGGGAGAGGGAGAGGGTGGGTGACACAGGGAGAGGGAGGGTGACACAGGGAGAGGGAGGGTGAAACAGGGAGAGGGAGGGTGAAACAGGGAGAGGGGGAGGGTGACAGTGGGAGAGGGTGACACAGGGACAGGGTGACAAAGGGAGAGGGAGAGGGTGACACAGGGAGAGGGAGAGTTTGACACAGGGAGAGGGAGAGGGTGACACAGGGAGAGGGTGACACAGGGAGAGGGAGAGAGGGAGAGGGTGACACAGGGAGAGGGAGACACAGGGAGAGGGAGGGTGACACAGGGAGAGGGAGGGTGACACAGGGAGAAGGAGGGTGACACAGGGAGAGGGAGGGTGACACGGAGAGGGTGACACAGGGAGAGGGTGACACAGGGAGAGGGAGAGGGTGGGTGACAGGGAGAGGGAGGGTGACACAGGGAGAGGGAGGGTGAGAGGGAGTGTGACACAGGGAGAGGGAGAGGGTGACACAGGGAGAGGGTGACACCGGGACAGGGAGAGGGTGACACAGGGACAGGGAGAGGGTGACACAGGGACAGGGAGAGGGTGACACGGAGAGGGAGAGAGGGAGAGGGTGACACAGGGAGAGGGAGATTTTGGGAGAGGGTGACACAGGGAGAGGGAGAGAGGGAGAGAGGGAGAGAGTGACACAGGGAGAGGGAGAGAGGGAGAGGGCGACACAGGGAGAGGGAGAGGGTGACACAGGGAGAGGGAGAGGGTGAGGGTGACACAGGGAGAGGGAGGTTGACACAGGGAGAGGGTGACACAGGGAGAGGGTGACACAGGGAGAGGGTGACACAGGAAGAGAGAGAGAGGGTGACACACTCACAGACACACAGACACCCACTCTCACTCAGACAAACTCACACTCACACACACACACACAATCTGTCACTCACACACACACAGTCTGTCACTCACACACACAAACACTCACCCGCAAGGCAGGGGGTCGCACATGGCAGCGGGGGCCTCAGCACGGCAGGAGGGCCTCAGCACGGCAGGAGGGCCTCTGCAAGGGGCCGCGCCCCCTCCAGAGGTGGACAGCGACGACGCTGCA